>NW_010559542.1:6294-55331 GCF_000687285.1 Phaethon lepturus | reverse complement strand
AGGAATGACGCTATAAGCTGTTTCTTCTATACATTGTACAAGATAAATGGAGAACTGGCTGGAGTTTTTTTAATCGATTGACATCAGAAAGTTTTAGAGTTCCAGTGAGACTCCTTTGAAAAAGATCATATATTCTTCCTGTCATCACAAACCAAAAAACTGTCTTTTAAACAATTTCTAAAGAAAAAAACAGAGGATGAAAGTTCCCTTTTTCATAAGTAATCAAGTATCTATTACACCAGTGGTCAGCTAGGCCTACAGAGGGAGAAAACATTCTGTTACTAGGAATTTATGGTATCTGTTACACAGAGAAGAAAGGGAATCTTTTTCAGCCATGTTCATCTCAAAGTTTGCAAACATCTGTTTACAAGGACTACAATGCCCAGGAGCAACGTAGTCACAGTGGAGAGGCTAAGAGCTCTTGCTTTGGTTAGGATGCTTAGCCCTGTCATTCTTATCACCAAGGGATCCCTGGAGAGATCTGGAATGATCTTAAAAGATTTGTTTAAGTCACTTGGCCTGGACAAAGCATGAGACATTGAACCCATATATTTCTAACATATTTGCCATTAAAATATAAGGAATTTCATCCACGCTTGAAGAAAAACAGCCCTGCAATATTTAGGTGAATGTGGATTGAGCTGTAAAACTATTTTTCACATTATAAGCTTTAAAAATTGAAATGGTTTTCTTAAATGAAGGAAGGTTTACTTTTTCAACCTGAACTGAAAGTTCAACTCAAGAGAAACTATTTTACTATGGTGGAACAGGTTAAATGAAGAATGGTTTTTCTTACTGTTTTTTTCTTTAGAAAAAGTCTTTTCTGGTAAAAAAAAAGAAAGATAAATCTTTGTGGAATAAAAAAAGGGCAGAACAAACAACTTGCATGTAATTTGCACAGTAAAGACTTGCTCTACTAAACTGAATAAATAAAGCAATCAGTTTTAAGAAAGGAATCTTTCTTACCAATTAGACAGATAATTTTCAACCCCAGAGAATTAATTTGCCCCAAACTGTAGTGCATGACTGTCATCAGCCAACAATACTTTTCAGGAAAGTGAGAGAAGTTTCCGTATGTTTAAAATACACATGCAACTGTATTCTGAAAATGTGTCAGGTATTTCTAAGTTTACAGTTTATATAATGTGATGATTTTTTCATTTGACATAGCTAATTTCCTTTAATTCTTAAAGCGTACCTACAATGTTGAATTTTGTCAGAAATGTATGCGTACATACAAACATACATTACACGTACACACCAAAACAAATCGCATTTCTTTGTGCATTAATAAGTATTTTGAGCATTGGAAGAAGTAACAGATGCTCTGGTGTCAAATGACACAACTGGAAGCACCCACAGTGTGTTGTACTGTGGTTGACACATCCCCAGTTCAGACTTCTGGACCACTTCTTCGTCTGAGTCTCTGTGTATGAATGACATTGTAGAGTTGGTGGTCTGCTGGCAGAATTCATTCTCATACGATTTAAGAGAAGAGCAGCTATTTCATAGGAATCTGACTTTCTAACGAGCTACGATTCACTTTGATTGCTGTGTATATGGTACGCTGTACTGGAAGTAATGAAGAAAGAAGAGAGATGCTGTGGTCGTGACACTGCATGTACTAAATGTGACCTATATGTCCTTTAGTTTAAAGTTCAGATTTCAGATGAACTGTGAATGTCAGATTACTCCGTGAATTTATGATCATCACTCCTTTTGCTCCAGGGATCCTACTTCCCCTAAGGACCTCATAAAAATATTTTCCCTGTCTCAACCTTTCATTTTGTTCAGCAAAGACCCATTGAAAAGGTATCTGTATCACAGCTGCAGTCCAATGTCAGCCAAAAAAAAAACCGTACAAAAAGTTCTGCTGAGCTGCAAGTCACTGCACTGAGCTGAACAAAAGCTTCCTTCCTGAAGAACTGCAAAGGCTCTACTTCTGACAAAAGCTTGCTTTCTTTCCTAGCTCTTTAGGATTCAGCATCATGACTTCAGGGATAGCTGTAGACATGCAGAGGTTATGTGGAGATTTCTGAGATCTGAGATTCAGTTCCTGTTATATGTCATAAATCACTGCGCTACCTTTCTACCATACTTTCATTTTCAGGTAGAGAAGTCAGACTGCTGAGATAAACCTTTATGGAGACAAGTTGTCTTGAGAACTGGCATGTTGCTCTGGAGTTGTGTTCATCAAGTACACTATCACTTTCCTTAGAGATTCATAAATTAATTTCAGGTATTATACAGATGCATTTTTAAACATGGGTTTAACAATGACAATCATTTAATCTGGCCTCTGCAAACACTGTAGGTCCATTCCTGACAAATTCTGGTGCTGAATTTCTAGCCAAAATCTAAGCAAGGTTTAAATGTCTTGCAAGGTCCTTCCTTGATCTTTTTATAGTAAACATAGTGGAAATAATCTCCTATGATTTTCAAGATCAATAAGTGCTACTGTTAGGAAGGATGTTTTTGCTTCAGTTTAAATGCTGAGGATATCCCTCACCGTAATGTTGATTCATGCAAAAGAATAAACTGAGAACATCTACCTGTTCTTTCTTCAGCACCTTAAGTAATGGAAAGTAAAATAATTTGGAAAATTTGTTCATTTTAAACTTGTGTCAAGAAGCTACACAATACTAGCTGCATTTTTAATCACAGAATACACTCACATTTGTCTGACTTTATGTGGCACATGAAGTATAGGGCCTATTTGAAAGAAAAAGGTTATAAAAGTGGGTCAGAATAAACTGAATGTTGTCCAAATGTAGCAAGCTGGCTCAGCTTTTCACAGAATTATTTGGAGGAAACAATATTGAGCGCTCATACTAGAAAAGAAATACACAAGGCAGAAATAGAGTTCTGGTGTAAAGATTAATGTGGTGCAAATAAAAGATTATTGTTTAAGTTAAGCAAATCTATCTTAGCCTCATCTCATAAATAACCTCACATTTACTCTACCTAACATCTAATTTTCATTCCTATTATAACAATTTCAAAGTTAAAAAAAGCAGTTAAAAATCTACAGCACAAAAGACAGAGGAGTTATTCTTCAAACCCATTAGCGTGGAATGACCTACAGCAGCTCACATTTAGCACGTATTGTATTTTTCCCCATTGAGTTTATAACATTAGGTCAATTTATTTTCTTAAATACCCATGATCTGTTGAAGTGTCCTGCATCACCGCATTAAAAAAAAAAGCCAAGGAAAGCATTTATGTACATAACTGAAGTGTCTCATATTTGACTTCTTTTTTGTATCTGAGCAACTACCAGGAGACAGCATTATCCATTCCTTATCTTACGGGAAGGCCAGTGAAGTGCGGTTACAGCTGGTGGATCCCTAGTAACAACCCTGACACTGAACCTGTGGGGAAAGGATGCGCATGCAGATGTAGCTCACGTGGTGAGATGAAGGGTAAGGCAGCGTTGCCAAACAGCATTATGGTGCCCCTAACTCATAGCCCCTGGGTGACAAAAGGTGTATTTAAGCTCTGTAGCTCTAACTGCTTTGTAAGTGCAAAGGAAGTTTTGCTTTCCAGTGAAGTAAGGACACCTTCTGTTAGTTCCCGGTGATAGCCTAGCTTTCAATAAATAGTCAGGTATTTGCTGAGATGTTTAAATATTTAAATTCTTGCTCACCAGGCTTTGTGCTAGGAACACTGATACAATACCAGATGCATGAAACGATTTGTCATACTCACATAAAAGGTTGGACATTATATGTACCATTAATTTCATTATTGAGTTCTCAGCTTGAAAATTACAGGACTTGTATAAGTACAGTCATACTGTTTTGAAGAAGGACATGTAGTTTTAAAATATTCTGGGCAAGTTATTTCTATGAGGTAGAAGAGATAAAACAAACAAACAAACAAATCCTTTAGCCCATACCAAACATGAAAGGAAACACAATGTTCAAATTAAACTGTCATTGGATGACTGCTTTTAAAGTTCACTGTCTTCATTAAAATCCCTATGAAGAGGTCCAAAGGCAGAACTTACCTATAGGTATACCTAATTGGCAACACAGAGCTAAGATTTAACTTGCTTTCTACAAAAAGCATAATCTACCCATGTCATAGCTAATGACTATCTAAATTGTCTAATGACTATCTTGATTGTCTAATGACAATCTACAGATTGAAAAAAGCACATACAATGGTTTTCTCCATCTCCAAATCATTTAGTTAGCTAAAATGTTCTGTGTGTAGGAAAGTTATAAAGAATTTACGGAAGGGCAATGTCTAATTAGTACCTGAAGTTGTACTGGGCTGCTGATTCTAATTAATAACACTTCCTAAGTGTGTTCAAAGGCATTTAAGTAAAATGAAAGCCTTCAGAAATGCATTGAAGCATTTAATGCCTAGATACTGTAGTGATAAGCCTGCTACAAAAGCCTAAAAGAGGTTAGACAGATCAGAGTAGCAAACAAACCAAAGAGAAAAAGAAACCATAGGCAAATAAAATACACAGTCAGGTATGAAAGAGACAAATACACTTGAAAAGAAATAAATACAGAGAGACAAAAAAGTTATTCAATTTGAGGAAAAGCTTGTACGTAGCTATAAAAACACTGTCTGTACTAGCATAGTTTAAAATATCATGCATACTATAAAGGAAAATGTATCCATATAACATAGCTGCTCTAGATTACAAACACCTTTTTTAAAAAAATTTTTTTTTATAAAAGGAATTAACATTCCCTGGGGGAATGCATTATGACATACATGTATTATACCGAACCAGCTCCTTCTTTGAGCAAACATATCAAATCCAAATAATCCGATCCTGCCAGAAATATTCGTATGCTATGGCATTAATATGCTTAGTCAGTGGAGCAAAATAAGGAATCATGTTGTGCTGTTTAAATGCCAATTGCCTTGTGACACCCTATCCCATGTTTCTTTACAACTCTGTGTGGAGCTCAGATGTAATATCTAAGTGTAGACAATTAGGGTTAAGCGAGATGGATTCCGCTCTGAACATGGTTCTTGTCTTTCAGGGGATACAATCTCCGAGCAGAATTGCACGTGTTTACATAAAGTAGCATATTAGAGAAAAATACAAATATATGTTTGGTAATCCATAAAGTTTGGTAATTGAAAGAAGCAAAAGGAGAAGCTGCAGCTGAAGCATCCATGAGATCACGTGCAGGGTTTCCCCTCTTCTTTGCACACCCACGGCAGCAATCAGGGTGTTGCAGGGGAGCAAAGAGATTGCTGTTTATTTACACTGCCGGGTGTCCAGGAGGGATGATAAGAGACCACTGAAGTTACTGAGTGACTAAGGAGAAGTGAATGATACCCTTCTGGAGCGTGACACAGCGTGTGCCACCCAGCCTCCTGGGATGCGTGTTCAGAGGCATGACAACCCTGAGAAACCGAAGCATGCAGTCTGAAGACTGCATGCTAGAAATCACTGCAGAATCTGTAGTGACCATTCGGTACAAAGGAAGGGGAGCTCCAGAAGGGCTTGGGGACCTTTTTTGCATTTTCAGAGCAGCCTGAACGCTGATGGAGAAACAACTCTGAGGTGGCACTACTGAGCAGGGGAGAGACAGCAACCGAGCAGCAATGAGACCCCGCTGCCCGCGCTGAGTAGAAAGACCATCGTCTGCCCACTGGGCCACACACCTGGCCTGTTTTAACAGTTAACCAGACTCCCCGGGGCCGGCTGCTTGATCAGCTTGGCTTCAGCTAAGGAGAATTCAGCAGAGCTGGAGAGAGGTGGAGAATCCCTCCTTCTACGAGGCAGAAAGACAGTGAGGCAGAGGTTAAGAAAGTTCCCTGTTAGTTTACAAGCAATCCTCCCTCTTAACATTTTTATACGTCTCTTAATAGCAGTTCCTCTTGCATAAACTTCAAGCATGCTGGGTCTGTGTAAACATCCTCCCTTCCCCTCTGCTGCGCTGGGCCTCTCGCTTATCCCCCGCTGGCAGCTGTGGCTTGGGAGGCAAACAGTGGTCATGCTGTTCTGTGCACAATGACAGACAAATAAAAGAACAAACAAGCTTGGGAGATTTAAAATCTAGAGCTTAGGGACTTCTCCGAGTTTCACTGCGCCTCTGTGATCCTCCCGCTAAATGCGAGAGCTGTTTTCTTCAATAAATGAAGCCCATAATAAACATCTCTCCTCATGTCTCTCCGGAGCCCTTAGGGAGCTCTGTAACGGTGGAGCGTGGAAATTTGCAGAAAGGTGTCCTCTGATGGATGTGACTTACGCAGCATCAGTTGTAGCAAACTGCCAAGAAACGGTAAATGGAACGTCTCATGACACCCATGGACTCTAGCCATTAAAACCCATTGTATCAAATGCATATTTGAGCTTTATTTCAAAGAAGTGTTTGATTCCATCAAACTATTTTTGAAGCATAAAGGTTTATTTATAAGGACTTTTTGCCTTTCATACCTCCCTTGTACACTCAATTCAAAGTTCCTCTCCTTAAGGGCATGAAAAAAACTTGTGCGTTAATTAGCAAATTTAGATTTCAAAAAGTATTTTCCCACAGCATAAAATGGAATATATTAAGTGGAAAATATGATGAAGATGTTTCTAAAGTTGAAAAAGGCAAGACCAGGTGGTAACTGGACCTCACATCTGCATAGTCAGAATAAGTATGATGGAGGACAGGTTTGAAGTGTCTGGTCTCAACAGGGTATTATCATGATACATATTGTACATACAGAACCTTACAAACTCCCATAAATGTACTTACAAGAACCAAGAAGTGCATGCTTTATAATCTGTAATCAGCCCAACATTCAAAGTCTGCTGAAATTAGAAGAGATCTTCTTCTTTTCAGTAGGCTTTAGGTCAGGTCTTTTACATTCAGCATTTGAAAGTGAACTCAGGTAAGTCACTGTTTGACCAATTCTTATCGTTCCCTGTCATAAAGATCTAGCTGCCCAGCCATTCTAAAAATCATGCAAGTCTCCTTTAACAATAAATATCAAGTTTTTACTACTGTTTAGAATTACACATCATTTAAAAGTGAGCTGAATTTCTGTTCCGTCTTATGCATGATCAGCAGAATGATTTATCTAAGTCTGAACTGCAGAATTTTTATTAGTAAGCTAAATGTGAAAGTCAGAAACACGGATTTTCGGATACTGTATTCACAGAGCTGGTAGTTAGAAAAACCATCTTTGACTTCCTACCTACACTGACAGAAAAGTCACTGAGAACAAGTACAGAACTTTACAGGCTTTTCAAAGTAATTTTTCTTACCATATTTCCAGCAATCTTATATCTCTAAAATATTTGCGTGCAACTTGGACTGATGGAAATGGAAAACAATATCAGGAAGGAGGTAAAACATCCCAAACACAGTAATTCTAATGCTTTTTTTACAAAGATATGTTAGCTCTTTGTACACTTATCAGCTCAGTGCTCCCCAAAGTTAGTGATTCCTGTGTAGTTAGTTACATCTGATTGCACTGTGTAAATTTGGATTGTACACGGATCCAGCAAACTCTGGGAGGATTCTGAATGCTATTTGGATGATCTAGATAGATGTGTTACATCACTATGCCAGTTCCCACAGCAATCATTCACAAAAATCTCTATTATTATCAATGAGAACATGATAGTTGTTGCTTCATTTTGAAAGTAAAAACAACAAAAAAAAAGTGGTTTTAAAGTCTTCAGTATTTACATGACAGAGATAATGTCTGCACAACAAAAACTGCAATGTCACTGAGATGAGCTGGAACCTTATGGGAGGAAGTCACATAAAACTACATAACAATTTTCTGAAACAAAAAGGTGGGTAAATTACTTACCTGAACAAGGAAAATGTAAGAAACACCAAATATATGATCTTACTGAAATTGTAAGATATATGCACACAGAGAGATTTTGAAAGGGTGTTCTATATACAAGGTTATTGGCATAAGGATATATAATAAAAATAAGATAGGGATTACTGATTTCCTACATGTTTAGTCACTTTGCCTGTAATGCCATAACAGTAAAACCTTGTAATTAAATGGATTATTACAAGAATATAACGGATAAAAAAACTTTCCAAAAAACTCTCCAAGTGGAAATAGATATAAAGACTAAGATTAGGGGATACCCTACATAACAAACTTCTGAATTGTTCTTATCCTGTTAATTAAATATTAAAGGAAGAATTAAACTATACCAAACATTAAATAAAAGAAATCCTGTGCTATATAGTTCATGCACAGCAATGCTAGTGACTCATAAAAGACCTAAAACTGCCTTTCACAGAATTTTATCCTCAGGATCCTGTACCAACTAATTGCGTATCTTATGTTTGTATATTGTGAAAGGACATGAAAAGCCAAATTTGCCTTGGTTCAGTTTTATTATCTTCAGCAGATTTTTCAATGATGGAAGAAGTGAGCCTTAGATCTTGCATTATTATTGATTATATTATGGTCTTACACTTAATAAGTAGCCCTGTAGCACTAGGTACAGTGTGTGGTTAGCATTAGGCAGTGTGGTTAATGGCGTAGACAAGCAAGAACTGTATCTTCGCGGACAACGCTATGACTGTCCACTAACAGGTAACTTTGAAAAGCTGGTAGATTTTTAGTTTACATACATATTTATACTTGAGGCAGACCTTTGGGCAGTACAATATGTCAGAGGAGAATCGGGTAAAGATAAATGTTGGTCTGTCTAGTGTCAGTAACTGCTTGCACTAATAAACAATCCCTTTGGCTTCAGTCCTTCCCTGTGCCCTGGGACGATACGGGAGGTGAGAAGAAACAAGATCCTGGTCCCTTCTTCTCAACCCCAGCCCTACCCAGGCAGCTCAAATTTGTGTCACTGACAGAGGGTTTTTCATGAGCCCAGGATGAACGGATGCCTCTGCTGTTGGTTGCTCCCACTTCTGCCCTTCTCCTGCACGCAGCATACCCCTAAGGAGACCAGTGTCACGTTTTGAGTTGGAGGGAATTTCTTGACATTCTTTGGTTCTTTGTGAATAACACATCAGTTATCACACCTGTTTATCTTTAGATGCACCCTATGTATATTTATTATTACTATCAGAAAAAAGTTATGATCAATTGATAAATTATATTAAGTTAGGGTGAACGAGGCTAGATTGTATTTCTGTTGGCATGACCATCACTTTTCTGTTTACATTATGCCTTCCACTCAAAAACATTGATAAACTTCTGTGTTTCAAGACCAATCTATCTTCTCTGATATCCACTTCAGTTCTGGCACTTCAGACATTCATACAGTACAGACTGAGGACAGCTTTTAGTTTAAAATTCTCTACCAGCTGCATCTTCCTACAGTTTTGTTTACCACCTGACATACTCAAAATTTTGTCTGGTTTCCTGAGTTACTTCTCAACTGGGGACTTGATCTTGAAACATGTATACGCACAACTTTATTTAATTTGCTAAAAGTGATTGTCTGTAGAATTGGTGCCAATGCTGTAAGATGTTCTGCAAATGCAGAGAGCAAGGCACTTGGGATCTGGCTGTGACAGTACGCTCTTGAAGTCTTTGTCTATATAAACAATGTCTGTAATCAAAATATTAAATCAGACAATAACAATAGTGGGTGATGGTGTATTTAATCTCTTTTACTGATAAATTGATAATTAAAATGAATATTCTGCTTCTGACATTTTAGCATATATTCTCCTGAAAATTTGAAATGATGGATAATTTCTCTTTTGATGCTTTTTATAAAGCTTCGTCACTCCTTGCATCTCTTTCTACAATCTTTACCATCCCTCTTTTCATATAATACTCAAAAATGTCATCTCAAGATAACTTTTTGTTTGACCTTTCAGCAGATAAATATCCTCTAAAGAAATCAAACTTATATTTTCCAATTTCCCACTTTCAAATCATCAAGAGCAGGAAATATACAAAGAAATAATATTCTGGTTCTTGTTCTTGAGCTCAAAACACCAAATTACCATTTGACCCATTTTAATAATTTAAAACTATTTTTCTTTTCTTTTAATCTCAAAAATGTCAATTAAACACTGTCAGTTATAATGATATCAAATGACATATCCTACTTCCTTTGATGAAAATTATTAGCTTAGCAATGCAGACCCATTTTTATGCATTTATTAATCATATCCTTCAAAAAATGAATAAACAAAGGAACAGATCTAGTACTTCCAAATACTGAAGTTGAAAAATACATTGTGGTATCAGTATTGTAAATGAGAAAATTTGCAGAAGATTTGGATTGGGTCTTTAAAGTTAGACCAAATGGGTCTGCTCCTGCTTCATTCCTTATTTTAATGGCTGGAAAATATGGAAGAATGCTACTTAAAGTACTACCTTTATACCAGTGAAAATACTAAAAGTCAAGGGAAGCTTGGGCCAACTGACTAACTATACTAAATTTAGTCTTCTGAATACATACCTGGGGGAAAAAAAATGGGGGGGGTGAGCAGGGAAGGTTGACAGTAGCCAAATTGTGATGTAGAAATAGTCATAACTGACACAAAATAAGAAAGTCATTTACATATTTGAAAGCTGTCTCATGGGAGGACACAATGGGAATCCCATACAAATGCTCACTGGTGTGTCTCTTCCCCTCTCCTTCATCCCAATTGACTTCAAAGCTATTTTTCATATGCAATACCTATGAGCTGAACTTCTGTGACTGAAATATCTGCCTTAGAATTGATTCGTATCATTGGAAACACTTACAAATAATATTCACTGATATTTCTAGCTGTATACAAATGAAACTAGTTTCTCTCAAAGCCCATTGAAACTTCTCTGCATCTTCCCTTGACTTTGCCCTGGATCTGGCCAAATGTGAAGAAAACATACCAGATAACTAGAGTTCCTTGGAAATAGTAGATGGTTAAATAAAATAAATAAATTAAAAAGTATAGATGTACTTTCTGTTGAATGTATTTCAGAATTTTCCTGCAAAAAACCCCCATATTTTTAACATAACTTCCCAGTCGGGAAGGCCAGAGAAGTGAAACAATACAAAAGAGATGGGATAGAAAAGATAGACTGATTTTTACTTGCTGTTGACTTAATTCTTAAAACTTTTTGGTTTGATTTCCAGATAATGATAAATGCCATAGGATTGTAGCGATACCTCAAATAATTAAAAAACGAAAGGAGACTTCTGTATCATACATGAAACTAAGACAAGTAAATAAAGATGGGATGTGAGTAGAAGTTTTTGAAAGATCTCAACCTAAATGTCACTCAGCAGAGAGATCATGGTGGTCTCGCATCAAAAGAATCTTCTGTATCTTTGCTCAGCAGAGGAGATTAGTGGCAGTGAGGAAGAATAAAAAAATCACTCTTCCAATGTTTACTAACATCTTTCAGTCAATCAAGGAGCAAACTGGACTTTCTACGTACCAGCATCCACACCTCTTCATCTGGCCAATCTGGGACTGGCCAAAAAAATGAAATATCCTGAAGAGTATCACTGAACTAAATTAATATAAATTAAATACATGCTCTGAGTGAGTTCAAGTACTTGCTTTCCTAGATGAAGTGAATTACATACGTGAATACAATGGCAAAAAAATTTTAAGTGTTCTATGCATTTAGGGTATTTAATGACACCAGCTGGTTCTTGGCAAGACCTTGCATTGCAATTGTCTCACTGAATATTACTTTTTAAAAAATGCAGATGTTTTCATTGAAAAATCTCCAATTTCAAAGTCTGAAGTGCATGGCTGCACTACAGTTAGTTTGTGACAAACTGTACAATGATTCCAACCAAGGCTGTCCCCTTGACATGACGAATAATGCAGAAAACTCACAATGTTTTCATTTATCTCTTTCGGTTTAACTGCACCTTGAAAGTCAGGATATCAAATCAGGAAAACCTTATTCATAGTGACCTGTGCATCAGATTGGTACATCATTTCTTCCTTCCCACTTGTAAATTGTAAAAATCTTCTGATAAACAACTTGAATTGATTTTCAATTAATGCAGATGCTAGCGGATACTATTTTCAGCAAGCACTCCCTGTCCTAGACTCCTAGACTCTTAGACTGAAGTCAGGCCCAAGCTTTTTCAAAATGAGTACTGATAAATCTTCATCGAATTAGTGGAAACTTAGAAACGCTGGCCTTAACACTTTGGATCCTTAACTCCTTCAAACCCAGAGAGGTAAAAGGTTTAACATTTGGAAAGCATTTTGAAATCCTGACAGGAAAGAAAGTATGGACAGTATCCAGAGCCTCTTCTAGTAAAGTGCAGCCACAGCCCTGTAACTGCTGTTATTTCCAAGATAAAGGGGGATTCGGATGGCCCTCCCAGGCTGCAAACACCAGGCTTCCTCTCTAATCAAGTAACTCAACAGTCAGACTGGGGGAGACGATTAAGTGACTGTACTCCAATGATTTTAATAGAGCATAGACTCCTAAATACTTCTGTGGGCAGGACCTGTAGTGCAGAGTCTGCCTAACCTTAGATATCACTAACTTTTCCCATCGACTTCATAGGCAACCCTAGGGAGTAGGATGTCTGAAAGCTTACTGCTGTTTCAAATCTAAAGCAGGTATGTAAAAGAAGATGCGCTGACATTTGCTTCAGTGATTCTGATAAAAGAAAAAGAAAGTAGTCTGGCTCCAACCTTCATTACAGTTTTATGTAAATGATTTTAACCCTTTTTTACACTCGAATGAAGTTGAATTATTTTTTAAAGACAATTTAGCAAACTTTCAAAGATTTTGCAAGCAAACTTGATATTTGCTTGGAAATTCACACTGAAGGCAAGTGTATGTGTGTTCCAGTAACATAAAAAACACCTTTAAATGCATTAGTGTTCTTTTTTCTCCGTCTAACCCTCCGTACTTGGGGAAATTTACAGAAACAGTAAATTCTCTCTCTTCATGAAAAAAATCACACTGGAGAATTATTTATTCAGATAAGGTTTTTCACGACATCTATAGGCTGATTGTCTATTTAGTTGTTACAAAATGTTATTCAAAAGTCTCTAAAGAGGACTACCTACAGGACTGTGTAAAGAAAACTCTAAAAAGGTTGTGTTGATGGATGATAAGGAACAAAAAATTAGGGTAAATTAGCTTGCACAGGATTTCTACAGAACCCTGCCCTTTGTACTGATTTTATAGAATTTCATCATAAAGGTAGATCCTTGCAAATCGTCTCATCACTGTGCCTGAATGATCTCTGAAATTACAAATATACACATATATATGTAGTAGAAAGCATTCTCCTGAGGCTGAAGTTCTGGCATAAGGCTTAGACAGCAAAGGAAGCCATGCAAAACAGAAGCCTCAGTCCTGAATCCTAAAAGGTTACTGTTCTCAGTACAGAAGCTCAGCTATTTACAACAGGAGGCACAAAAAGATACCAAACAACTTCCCGATAGCCAAAATGAGTAGCACATCTGGCTTTGATATTCATTCCCTTTCCAGCAAATGGCTGTACTAAGTTAGAATTTTCAAAATGTCTATCACTTTACATATGTGGATTTAATTTAATTTAAAACAAGGCTCATTGTATAAATGCACTGTAGCTTCAAAGACAGGCTTCTTCAAAATTATAGTGTAAGAACTTCCCATGGTTTCCATGGAAATGACCTTTCACTATTTCCATGGTAATGGATCTAGTTTTATATATTTCTCTTTTATGAGACTTTATTATACCAACAAAGCTAACATCCAGAATACAGTCCCTAACTTATGGATGAGAACTCACTGAGAGGAATAATCTGACTCCCAAGCCCCACGGGCACCCTAAGCTTCTGTATGTCTTTTTAATACTGTGTGAGTAACAGAGTTTTGAAAAAGATCACCTATTGCATGTTGTCAGTAGAGAAATGCTGATATATTTTCCTCATTGCTATGTTCCTAAAGGAGTCTCTGGATTCATCTGCTGCAGTCTTTTCCAGACTGCTCCACTGCTCCCAAAGGCAGAACGGCTGGAAAAAAAGAATGGATTGAGAGCTCAGAGTCTTTTATAAATTCCAGGCTGTGGATCATATCCCGCTGTGAAATAAATATTTTGCTAGTGCATTTATTGAAAATCTATAGGTCTTTGAAATTACATATCCATTGGCTTGTTGATATCTCTTTCAGAATTTATGCTTGAAATTGTTTTTCTCTTCCTTTTTTCTTTTTTTTTATCATTATGGTTATTGTTGCTGTCATCGAAAGCTAAAATCTTCTTCACCCTGGAGACAGAAAGCAGTGGTTTCAAAGCTGTAATACTGAGAGCAACAGAGCAACCAAGGTAGCCCTGTCCTCAGCATCCTTCACACCTAAAGAAACCCGTCTAGACCTGAGGTGTTAAGTGCCTTAAGGTGTTATGGAGATGGGGCTTGGACAGGACTGCACTGCCACTGAGGTTCACAGATAAAAATCCATACCCTGTAGAGTGATGTTCCAGTAAGGTGAAATGTGGAAGAAAATTCCAGAAATATTTCAACAAAGCTTCTTCCATCCCAGTCACAATATCTAGAGTTTAATAATGAAGCAAACCCCACCCATTCAGACAAAGTAAAAAAAAAAAGAAATCTGTGAGCACACCCTTACAGAGGCACAAATTCCTCAGAGAATGAGAAAAACACATAAACCTGATTGAGCAATGCAGTCTGACTCATATATAATTGGTGATGATGCATAAGAAAGAAAGCATTCTAGCCTGTCACTCAGATGGAGTTTTCTGGGCTAGCCATTAGAAAAATACTGACTTACAGAGTAAGCTAGACACGAGCCAGACACAGGTGGCTGCAAGACAACGACTGCAGGTGACCAAGGTAAAAGAGACTCTCTTCATCATAAATTTTAATTTTAATGATTTAAAAAAAAAAACAAACAAACAACTAAAAAATAGGTCCAAGTAGTTGCTGGATAGAGGGCTTGCTCTTAGAAATGTCCTAAGGATTAAGTCTCACCTGCTTCAAAGGAGCTAATGACCAACATATAAATCACTTATCATTAAGTGGTCAACTGGTATAAAAACATATATATCACTATACATTACAGTTAAAGAATAACTGAAATGCTAGGATCATCACTTACGCTTTTTGTCAAGGTATTGCAATCACTATGACTATCAAGGCTTCAGCCTGCCATCACTAAAAGCATTCAGCTCCATTTAATGCTATTCCTTACACATTTCTAAATGAAGCACATTGCAAGTAATTACTTTTGTTCTATATATTGAACTCACAGCCTTGGACAGATAAATATTGAGGATGGAAATACTTAGACAGACCACTCAAAGAAATAGGAAGTCTGAAAAAACTGACCTCATCTAGCTTTAAATCTCTACAGGGTTCATGTCTACACATGAGTTACTTAACATTTAGGGTTAAATTCACAGGACTGATTTTGGGCACCTACTTCAGGATTAAATTAGGTCAATAAAACCCCCAAATTATTTGTTTCTCTCCACTAAGTATAAAGGGTGTCTAGGTGATTAGATCATTCAGTCAGATGAATTAATCCAAGACAACTGCAGAAGCAAGCAGCTGATGATAATAGAGGACAGCATTTATTTCTCAGAAACTATTCCTTTTAGATAACATTTTGTGTCACCAGTTCTTTAGAGAAAATATTTAAGAGGATTTTAAAAATTATTTTTCTTAGTGAAGTTTGTATTTTTATTGATAATTCTAAAAAGTTTTAATGGTCATTATTTTAATTTTTTTTCTTAAAATCCTTAAAATAGGTCTTTAAATAATAGCCTTTAAAGAAGGCTCAAAGCCTTTTCTTAAGTGAAATATTTGCAATATTTTGGCAAGCAGCTATTTTTGGATATAAGAACGAATTACTTTTTCTCTTAAATAATGCTGATTTCCCATTTATTTCTACCGTAGCTTGACATTCTTGTCACACTTACAAAGACAGATTATGTAATTTCTTGTTGTGGTCTATAGCAAAGAAGTTTACAATGGTATTTGTGTAGTGATTTGGATCAGAACAGTAATATACTATTTACATTTTTAAAGGTATAACTCTAGGTGGTGTCAACATTTGCCTCCAAAAAGATAATACTGTGTCCTCCTGGAAAAAAAAGAGCTATATCAGCAAAAGAATCAGCAAAAGAGACTATCTAAGAAAGAATACTAATTATAAAGAAAAAAAAATCAGTAATTTTGTAAGCCTGGAAAGACTGTGCCAGCATAAGAGAAGAGGAAAAAAAAAACCACCAAAACCAAAAACCAACCAACAAACCCACAAAAAAGTCATGTCAAAATACTTTTTAAAATAAAGCATAAAAACTCCAAGAAGCACCACAACGTAGTACTCCTGTGGCATGCAGGTATGTCACCACAGAGCTGTAAGTCTCCCGTCAGAGACTTCTATAAAAAGAAGCATATCAATTGCAAAAATAATGGTTTTACAACCATGGTTTGAAAGTACGCATAGAGACAAATACCAAGTGTACTGGTTATAAAATGATGTCTCCAAGTCCTGTCATTGAAGCACACACAACTCCAGCTCCTTCCACCGCTATCTCCCATGAAGGACGGAGAAGTGACAGTCCTGTTTGCAAAGAAAAATATCCTAGGATAGGTTCTGCAACTGGCCTTTGTGGTCATCCCCTCTTACTAAGGAATATATGATTTTCTGGCATGAAATAGGACTTGTCTTTGTGATCTCTAAACATGCCTTTGGAAAGGCTAGTTTGAAGAAGCTGGAGCAAAAAGAGCTTTCTAAACCACTGATAATGCTATTGTCAGGCATATTGCTGTGTACTATCAGACTGAAAAAGTAATGTTTCTGACAGCAAAATGAGCTCTTACGTTATTTTGTAATTAACATATGTTCCAAATGATAGACTGTGTTTCAAGTATTTAACACTAAAATAAGAAACTAAAAGCAAAAGGAGGGATGATGTGACACTTCTGGAATTGGATTCACCGGTATAATCTTTCTACACTGTATTTTCTGATCCACCTAAATAGCTTTGTGACTGGTTAAAGCATGCCCCATGCCTCCCAACTGTAGGAACTGTCATAGCCATTTGCATTCAGAAAAGGATTATGTTCTCCACTGGTTTTAATTAACATATTTCTGGCCATAGTCAAAGCAGTACTGAGCAATTTCCATTTAGCATTTCTCATATATCTGAATTCTAATCCACCCACTCCTTTCGATAAGACATTGAGTAGTGACCTGAAAATAGTGCTGCAAAGAAGTTTGAGACAGAACTTGGGGAGGGTGGGAAATTGCAGGGTTAAAAATCTGTTAACCACTGGTTACTAATTTAAACTGTTAATGATCTAACGGAGCTGGAGCTAAAGCTCCTATTGATTAGCTGAAGTTGGCAAAATATTCACTCCCAAATGTAACTTGCTGTATATAGTTACATTTACAAGGGAATCAAGCTATAAAAAGAAGAAAGAACAACTCTGCCACATACTAGTGGCAACGAATGCAATAGCTGTGAAGCTCTGTGATGGGATATGACATGCACTTCTCCATACATTTACATTTTAAAGTTTTAATAAAAGCATATTGTCAGGGAATGCCAAGCCCACTGTGTATTTTCCTTTTGCAGTGCTGTGACAAGATCCCGCTTCATGTTGCAAGCAAGAAAACATTTTGTATTAAATGCAAAGCGAATATGCAAGAATGAAACTGAACAAGTTCCTCCGGCAAATCTGATCCCCATCAAAAATCTAGGGGAAGCCTTTTTCAAAGACAAAAATATTTTAATTCATTTCTTATGAAGCAGGCTCTTATCAGATATTTAGACACTGGCTGTTGGAAAATTCTGTTTCTTCAAAAAAGCTGCAAAATAAAGATGCTGGAGCACTTCCTGCAACTTCATCAGCAAAATGATTTCTTAATAATAAAAATTGAAATAGATACATGCATATAGAAGTAACTGACTGAGTATGACTGCTAAATGCCTTTTAGCATCTAACTTCATGATTGATTATATCACTTGACATACAAAAACATGCAACAACTAAAAAACTGTAATGTTCAGAAGATCAAAATAAGATTTAATTTACAGCTTTTTCTGTAGGGTATTGTTTTTGAGTTTATGTTCAAAAACTAAATTAAATTGTTCCCTTGGGTTCATAATAAACTATGTTTTTCTTTTTTCCTTTGATGATGACTATCAGTGAAAAGATTTTAGTTCATCCTACGCCACCTCCTGCTGCAGCTGGCTCCCATCTATCTCTGTGTTTTGTGGTTTTTTTTTTTCCATAATCTAGCTCTTATTAAGCTAGGCAAGGTTTATGTTGGTATATGGTATTTAGCATGAATAAATGGCATAGAAACTGGTGCTCATCAGTCTCACGTGTAGCTCTTAAAAAAAATCCCAATACAAGCCGGTCCTTCTTGAGGAAATTTCTATACCCTAATTCAACTATATCTGTGTTTTTACCACCATTTTACCAAGTTATTGCAGTATTATAAAACTTTATAAAATGAAACTCAGATTGGGACTTCTGCTTATGGACACCAGGGATCATTTTTGTGTCACTGAGCCAGTGCCAGTGAGCACGTACAAGCGCAACGTGCAATATTGAAACTAAGAGGGACCCTCACAGATTTACCTGCCAGCTAACATGAGCCTGGGTTACACAATCAGGTTCTAAATTAGGCTAATCACTTAACTTTGGCAGTAGTATTGCAATAAAAAGATTCATAATTCATAATGGCGAAGGTGAAGATGTGAACCATAGCAAAAGGACACAAAGTCATACATTAAGAGACAATTATGGGTCTCAAATACCAGCAAGCCAACCAGGCGATGACTAGCGTCAAACCAGGCAACAGACGATGCGCTGACTTTCATTCCTGATGACAGCAAGCGTTTTGTTTATTCTGTCGTGCAATAACGCTGGTGTACTATTTCTGGTCTCTGCCTAAATTTGCAAGAGAAGTGCATAATCCTACCTCCTTTTGGTCATCAGTGTTTCCCCACATGAGAATACTTGAACATCCATTCCCATTTCCAGGTTTAAAAGTGAAAATAGTTCTCTCATTTGGAGTATCAGTGCTTCACCGTAACCGAGTGTTGAGTTAGCCCTGTAGCAGATCTTTAATGAGATAAATGTTATTAGAGACTGAAAAAAACAGCCGAGTATGATGAAACTACCTATCTCTTCAGAGATCTGAGGGCTCTCTTTAGGGCCTGCATTTCAGATTCTTTTTCGAAGACAATTCAATGTTCTTCATTCTTTCATGGAGGAGTCACTCGAAAAGAAAGATATGATTTTCTGTAGGAATAGCACCATTAAATTTAAGGCATTTCTTAAGTAAAGTATTCAGTTGAGTATTATCTACCATTAAGATAATTAGGTCTAATTTTGCCTTGGACCTTAGTCGAAGCTTTGCAGTGGGAAATAATTTCTGGAAGAATTTTACCTGTTTAAAAGACAAGTTAAATAGGGGATTTTGAAAGACATATAGATTTCTACCTCACTCTCAAATCAGATTTACTTGACATCGGAATTACATTTTTAATGTGCAAAAATCTAGCTAACCATAGTTAAGGAGCTATACTGGGGTTTCTGAAAGGGAACTATCAAACTATGTATGTTTTCAGATATGCAGATCTACAGTGCCAGTGAAAGCATCTTGAAAAATTACAATCTTGTGATAATACAGGTATGCCATATGGGGTTGTCAAACATGTACACCAATGACCTAAAACTATGCCATTTGCAATTTTCATAGTGACATCAATGGGACAATGCTAAATGTCATCCATAAAAGTAAAAGCCTAATTCTCTCTTGGTTAAGTAAACAGCTAAACAGTAGTAAATTTCATGGGGAATAGACTATTCTATACTCAAAAAAAAAATTATACCATCATCTTGCTTACCATTTAAAGTCACTTCTAAACACATAGCTAAATAGAAACTTCTATTTCTGAGCAAAACAATTGTCACTGTTTTTCCAGATGGGGAAGGACAGAAATGAAAAATAATCGTTATTCTAAGCTCTACAGAGTTTAATTACCTCTTTATTCAGGCAAATTCCCCATTGAGGCCACTAACATTCTTACCTCAGTAACTACTGAATCATCTAATAATAAAATAGCATTAAAAACAAAAGACACGGAGAAAAAAAAATGAAAGCTTGCAATATATTTGACTGCATACTGTACCATTGCATCTTTCTCCAATATTTTCATATTTATTTTTTGTTTCCTTTGGGAGCTATAAACCAGATTTCTAGATATTCTAAAATAAACACACTTTTCTCTATGTTTACCCCACTATTTCATTCAACTCATTCCATATTGTCTCCTGGATTGAGCTGATACACAAAATACAGTATATGTTTTATCTCACCCTTCAACTCTAATACAGAGAGTTTCTTGAACCCAGACTGAATTTCCAGCAGAAGTTACAGAAGTGCCAGGAGACACTGTGTTCAACAGAGCAGCAATGCCTAATTTAATGAAGACAGCTCTTACGTAAATGGAGATACTGTATTTAGTGATATGGCACATCTGATTTAAATCATGATGATGTTAAACATAGGTTTACACATACTTGAGCAATGTGGAACTTAGTGAAGGTACAAGTTTAGAAAGATTTCAACAAGAAAATTCAACACAAAGCCTCAACATTGTACAAAACCACTTCTGAAACTTTATTGTGAATTTTAAAGTACATTTAGAAAGGATCTTATCCTTAATATCATTAATTAAAAATAAATTTGAAAGAAATCCACATACTAGTAGTTTAAGCAAAGTTCAGTACAGACCTTTTGAAGTCACAATATATACATTGCATGAGAGTGCAATAAGCTTCCAATTACATTAGGTATATATTTTTAAAATAAAAGAGTTTTGACTTGACATGTGTGAGAGGCATACTGTTTACAATGAAAATGTTTTACAAAATATAGCAAAGGAAAAATGGAATTTAATACATTTTGAATGTACAACTACTTTATTTCCCTTTTAGGTAGTTCTTTACTCAAAGTGTACAAAGGTCCATTTTTTAAAGGACACCTATTTGTTTGCACTGTCCAACACTGATTAGAAATGATAGTTTTTAAGATTCATTACTATACATATCAGTGAATTCTTAATCAACTCAATTGCCACTACAATGAAGAAAATATTATGGAATCATTGACAGCATCTTCTTCTCTCCTAAACTATGCATAGATAAATACATAGCAATGGTGCCTATTACTACAATAAAAGTGGAACACTTCACCTGATTTTTGCAGCTATTCTTTGCATAAATATAATGCATTATATATATTAGTTTATTTAACAATCAATTGATTGCTTATTTTAACACTCAGTAACATATAGAAGTACATACACTGCTATCCCTAAATATTTTCCACTCTGTAGTGGCTCGTAAGATTCAAAAAGTCACCACTGTAAATTCATAATTCTCAACCTGGGGGAAGAGTATCCCTCAGATGGACTGTTACTACTTGTACAATTAAACCATATTATGAATCCATAGCGTCCAACTCCAAAATACATAACAGGAGTAATAGAGTATACTGTGGCTACTAACTACTGCATAATCATTATATAGGAAATCATCACATCAAGTGTTTTACATTTATGATTACTCATTACATTATATCACACACAGAGCGAAACTCTTCCCAACAGATGGACCTCCTTTTCCACAGTTTTTCAAACGCTTTAGAGAAAAATCATCACACAGTGACAAAGTTATGTCTTAAGAAGTATGCAAAATGTGTTTCCTTTTTCAGGAGCGAAGAATGAGCAGCAAACTATTAATTATTTTACAATCAGGATGTAAAATTGTGTTTTAAAGAGAAAGTCAAGTTTTCGGCACCACAATTAAACAAACCATGTATTGGGGTTATGGGACTGTCACTCAAAACTGTGGGAAAAGCATACCAGATAATTAGTTAGCCAATCATGAATTAAAAGTTGTCGTTTCCTTGCAAACAGACCACAGTAGGGTTATGTGATTTGTGTCCAACCACTCTGCAATGTGTTATCTGAACAGCTCGAAGTACTGCAAAGGACAAGACAGCTTTGCATTCACTATTGCCAAAACAAAAGGAATATGCTGAAATGGGTGATAACTGACGGAGGATTTTTAACCACCACTAAGGATGTCTGGGACATTAAGATCTGCAGAAGAGAGCATGCTATTTCTTTGAAGCACACTGGTAGGGTGGATAAGAATCCAACCTGTGTGGATTTGCTTACCTACTTTTCCTGGACTTTTTCACCATAGTTAAAACAAAGCTACTTGCACCAAAGAACCTCACTGTCTTTTCAATATAACTGTCTCTTCTGTGGAGAAAATGTTTACTCTCTCTCTGCAAAACACTGCCTAATCGCAGTGATCACTTAGAGGGCAGACACTCCAATTCAGATGTAATCCACTTTTGGCTGGGCTACTAATCCTGGAACCTGTCTTTGCTTTTTCATGCTAAATGTAGTAGACTAGGCTTTCAGCTGTCATCCCTGTTAACAGCAGGAAGAAATGCTAATAATTTTGCAGCCCCACCTGATATTTTTCACTTTTGCTGTCCACTAACCCACCAGAAACTTCATGGTGAAAAGCTGTAAAAATACCTGCCCCAATTTTGCCTAATATCCATGCAAGAAGAGTGCAGCATGCCCACCGACTTCAGTCATGCTACACTTGCCTGTCCACCACATGCAGCAGCACGCAGGGTGAGACCTATGGATTGCCTCTGGAACCCAAAGGGAGACAAGAAGTCCCTGGCATGGCTCCTGGAGACAGGACAGGTTTAGAGACAACACTAATGGCATGCTGACAGGCTGTACTTTATAGACTTATTTAAAAAAAAAAAAAAAAAACAACAACAAAAAAAACCCAACCAGAAGCTTTACCAAAAAAAAAAAAAAAACCAACAACAAAAAAAATCCAACCAGAAGCTTTACTAGTCAGAAACATGCCCAGTGTTTCTGTATTAGAGTGTCACTTCAGGTTAAAAAGAAATCTTTTAGCTTACATTTTGTGGCACATTTTTTCCCTATTTCTGTTTTTAAGACACAAAATAGCCCACCCCTTCCTTTGATATCTTCAAAGAGGATAACTGAAGCCTTCCAGGATCCTTGACAGCTTAAGTATATAGTAAGAACAGTTGACAATTACATTTGCTTTTCCCAGTGTGCAGAAAGGATGGCTAATGGAATTAATGAATCGTTTGCTGTTCCACTAGTAAAATGTCTAAATAACAACATGACCTTCAGTCAACACTGCCGAAGAAGCATTTCCTTAAACAATTCACAATACATGAGAGATGACCTCAGACAGCAACTTATAAATGTGTTTGTGATTTTTCTTCTTTAATTTTTTTCTCTCTTGTGTAGATCTACATAGATAAAAAATTTTACCATTTGCACCAGTTGCTATTTTCCTTAATGACTAAGTGCTTATACCAATCTAGGAAGAAAGGAAAAGTATCAGCTTAGAAGAAAGGCTAAATTCAGCTATCAGGAGAACAACATAAATCTAAAACTTCCACTTAAGTCAAAAAATACTCCCAAATTCAGATTTTTCTTTTGAGAAGAAATAACAAATGTTTAATAGATAAGTTCCTTTCTAAAGAAAAGTTAGAGTTTTAAAAGTAAAGCTGATTAGCTCTGCTCTTGCTTCTCCTTGTTTTCATTTCATGTAAATCCACTGTCATCAGTGGTGGGATTCTTGGTTTAAGTGAGTGTGAAAAGAAACCAAGTATCTGTTCACAAACTTCTGATGTTTCGTAGTACTAAACAGTTTATTAAAAATACATTAATATCCCATAAGAACTTGGGGATAAGATTGTTATTGTTGTTTTGAAATCGATATTTATCAAAGGGATAGAGAGGGTTTATTTCACATTAGGTCAGCACATGAATGCAGACTGCAAACCAATTTTTATATACATAGTTTTAAGTTCTAAAGATGGAAACACTCTTCTTAAAGAGGAACTGTATTCCTTAATTATCTTAGAAGAGAACAGTTGGACTAAACCTGCATTTTTAATCTTTTTTAGGATTTAGTTTAGTGGGATAAGAGGTTATAGTAAAGTAAAAAAAAAAATGATTTAATACAGTGCCTACAATCCACTGATGCTTAATATAGTTCATCATCAAAATACTTAAAATGATAGTATTTAAGTGATTTATGTGGTTGATGACATAAATGTTTATGACAGCCTTAGCCACATAGTTGCATCTGCTTGACTTTCACACGCTTTATTTGAAGACATGCATGTGTAAAGATCAGTAGCAATTGCCAGTTTGCCTGATCTACCACATCACCACACAAAAATATGTTACAAATTTCCTCCCCCAGGTACAATTTTGTCATATTCCATTAATCCTTTCAATCCTCCCCCAGTCCTGTGGACTTGTTATTTAGTAATCCCTGATTGTTGCGGTGAAGGAACATTGGAAAATCTCTGCTGTCTGCAAGGCAGAAAATTACAATGGTCATCTATTAAATTTAGCTCTTACAGTGCCTGCTTGGGTCAAGCCCGCTTGTCACAGTCACAACCAAAAGCCATAACATCAGGACAAATTATCACCAACGTCAATTTTAAACTAGTTTTGTGTCTTACAAAGTATCGCCTCTTCAGTACCCAGACAAAGGCGGAAGCCCAGCTGTATTTTTAAGGAGGGGGAAAAAAATCTTAAATCAACACATCAAGTAGGGTAGCTTCATTCACTTATGCGTGTCAGGTTTTCAGTTTTCAACTCCCAACTGGGAACTCTCCCACATGATTGCAACCTATTGTGCAACTGAACAACTTGGCTTTCTTCCACTTGAGTCTGTTAAAGAGAGATTAGTGGGAGCATTCCTTTCCAAGGCTTCTCTTGTTAAATACGAGATTCTCTACAAACACCAGCGTTTCTCTTTTTAATTCAACATTTTTACACTGCAAAGTAATCTGTCTGGATCTTCTCTCTCTCTCATATACACATGCACAGACACACATATGCACAAAGCCATATTGATACACAAGTATGTGTATCCCTATCTTTTTTTCCCTATATAGACAAAAGTCAAATTCATCTATATTTTAGGAAAACACACAAAAAAACAACTTTTCATCAGCTCTATTAATTTAAACCTGTAAATCTTGGGGTTTAGTACTACTGACATGAAAAAGTAACAGCTGCAAGATCCTAGCCAGAATTTGTGATTGATTATCTAGTGAAACCTTTACAGAAAAGCTTGTTTGCTTATTAGTTGCATTAAGGTCTCTATTCAGTGATGTATCCAACAACAATCTTTAATTAAGAAAAAGCTGACTAAATATTTAGATATTTTAATTCCAAAATAAAATAAATAGGGAAATAAATAAAAAAATAAATCACAAAAAAAAAAATTTAAACAGCCAAGGCTTCACAATCAACCACAAATAGAGGAAATCGTAACATAAACCTCTTCTTTAGTTATCTCAGATATTTAAAGTTGTGACATTTTATTTCTAAGAGCTGACATGTCTTTTGGAACTATTGTGCTTTCACTACTATCTCATCCTTGAGAAGTCCAGCAAGATCTTATCCTTTCTGCTGGAATATCAGTCATGTGTGTGATTACATGATCTACATGCTTGCCACACACCACTTGCATTTCTGTTGCATGAATCAATCTTACTCACCCATGGGTGTAGTGTATATTACCTGTAGAACACTGAGCTAGTTTTGTTTCTTTTGGTGTACACAGAGTATAACATGCGGAAAAATCCATGCAGAAGAATCATATTTAAGGTTGATGTGACTACTGAAGCCTAACCCAAACTTAACACATTCTTTACCAAAAGGCAAACTGGAATTATTTTCTATAACTAGTTTAAAAAATAGTTGAGATTTCACTGTCAAATTTCAACACTTAGGATACTAAATATAATCAGAAATGATCTACCAATAATACTAGCCATATGTCCTTGCAACACTGTTGTAAAACAGCGGGATACTCTTATGGTAAAACACTTAGCAAAATGCAATTTCTTATATGAAAATAAAAGGCTCAAATGCAATTAGTTTGAGAGATCTTAACGCATTCTGAGCAACAATTCACATTTAGAGAAATTTGACTGGAAAATAAGGTTTGGGTGTCCATTCTGACCCTAGCAGCTCTCTAAAAGTCATAGTAGTCGTAGCAGATACCATGTGCTTTAAAACAAGTTACACCAGTCTGCACTGCTGCTTACACTAGCCCAAACTACATTTACACATGGACTTTGCCTAAGGAGATGCTCAGGACAGGCCTTCTCATCAGCATGAGCAGGACCTAACCATGCCACAACCAACTGCACAAGCCATGCTCCTGACAAGGAGTTTCTCTTCTAGCACAATGCAAGTGCTACACCCCTGCAAGTGGAAATCACGGCACCTGACAGCTCACTCTCGGTACCGGCACAGTGTTTCCCTGACTGAAAGTTTGAAGAAAATATCAGCACAACTCCTACAAGAGCAAAGATTCATGTGGTTCCAGTCCTGAAGACTTTCACATCAAGAAACAAATACTAAAATGCAAGTAAACCCAAATGGAATAAGAAATACTCATGTGGAGGCACCTCATGATCTCTTCCTGTTAGAAACTCTCTCCCTTCACATGCTAGCCAATGCCTTAACCACATCCCTAGCTAGTTCAGTTCTCATTTAGACTGTAAGCAGCAGGGACACAGTCTAGGAGCTGCCTGCTAAGGAGCCTGGCAGTTACAAACTCTTCATCCCTTCTGCCTTCTATCAGTAGTTTTGTCTAGAGGCACTCCTACACCATATATTCACCTCTGATGCATATATGCCATAGGTCTCTGTGGGATAAACTTCACGTTGATTAGGACTGTAATTGCACTAGGTTTTCAGACGGTTCATTGGAGTGCCTGGCATCTGATTTTACCCTGTAAAATAAATCTTCAAATGCCGTTAAATTAGATTCTCAGATGTTTTCATAAACAAAGAGATTGTCCAGCATTACCTGAGGACTTGTTTCACTTCTCAACCTGAAAATGTAAAGCGATTTGGGTTAATCATAAGAGAAGTAATGCTGGTCTTCCTGTTGAAGTCATGTTGAAAATGACTTTCAACTTCCTCCCTATGACTCTTTATCTATTAACTTTATATCAGTGCATGTTTTTTCAGCAACATGAATAATATGCCTCTGGCCAGCATTGTGTCTTTTCTTTAAGGCAGAATCCTCAGTATATTTCAATAAGTATATATAATCCTGTACATACATGCCCTTGTATATATCTGTACACGTATCTATACATGCATTTGTGTATATCTGTACACATATCTACACATGCACAATGCATAGTGACAGGATGACATGATGAGTGATATCATCTTCTCCTGGCTTCATTCATTTTTATGCCTAACTGAACTAATTTAGCTAAAATAACTAAAACAAACAAAAGATTAATAAAACTAAAGAAAGGAGTTAAAAAATGTGAGGTACAGTCACTATTACTCACTAAAAGAATGACAACTTTGAGATGATGATGTAGTATGAAACTTAATCAAAGTAGCCAGTTCACGGAGAGTTTCTCCTTGCACAAAACACCACCTACCTGTTAGATTTTTAAGACTGTGTGGCTGAAGTCTTGCTAATTTTTTTTTCAGATTAACTACTGTAATCTTTAATCTGTAATTAAAACTAATGTTTTAATTTAAAATGTTCTAACCTCCAAATTAGATCACCTTTCAGGTGAAGTAGCAGACAACACGCTTAGGATTTAGTTCTGTGATCCTCATGAGCCTAAGGGTAGGCTTTTCAAAAGCATTTACTACCAATTGTAAAATTCCCACAGATTTTAATGGAAGTTTTCTGCTAACCCTAAACTGTTCTGATAAAAATTTCATCCCCCTATGAACTTAAGATTCAGTTATCTTGTGCACAGAAGCCAGTGCAGCTATTTGTAGATCAAATGTTATGCACAGTCAGTTTTCCAAAAACAAGCCAAAACAGGTAATGCTATCACTGTTACCTTAGCAAATAAGAGAGTCATTGCAAAATAAAACAAATAAAGGGAAAATCAAATCAGGGAGCAGTTTAATATTCACCTTTGACAAGGGGGAGATGTTAATTTCCAGCTGTTTCCATTTTTAATTGATGTTTTTTTATGTAATGAGTGAAAGTCAGCCAATTTTCTTCAGAGAAGTGCTCCTATTCTCTTAACTCGGTAAGGACTATATGCTGCTTCTTGGTCTACTGCACCATGGGGATGGGATAAAAAATGAAAGCAAGGATTTCTTTATTCTAGCCTGGAAAATTAACTGTTAAGCTCAGTGGGGGCAGAAACGAAGGTGGCATTTAGATATAACTAATTTAGTATCAAACCAAAGCAAAGAGCCTTCTCAGAGAAGAAAGACACCAAAGGGAACACAAAATTGTACCTGAATTATTTCTGAGTCAATTGCTATAAAAGCAGAAGAACTTTCTTTTATGCTCAAATGGATTTCACATTTCCCTTTATAATATGCACATTGTTCACAGTTTTTAAAGATAATGTAATGAACAACAACTGCTAAGAAGGAAAGAATGATTTTTTTCCAATACATTAAAGTGCAAGGGTCATTTGAAGATGAGGCCTGGACTGCTTTTTAAATAGCAGATTGTGAGATAGATTGTCCGTTGATATGAAATGACATAGCTCTGTTAAGTTGATCGTTCAATTAGAATGTAATGTAACTATGATTACAATTTGCTTACATTACCATATGTTAATATAATAACAAACATGACTTGTAAATTTTGTTCTTTCCTTTATTCTGGCTGCTTTTAATAGCTTGGATTTTCTTTAATTGTAAAGAGTGTATGTTTGAGGGGATAAATTCTCACTTGTGCTGTCAGACCCAGCTAATCATTCCCTACTTACCCACATTTCTAAAGACCTAAGTTTTTGCTTGAAAAGAGGCTTAGAAGCAATTGTCTTGTGTTCATTAATCCATAAACATTTGATTTCAAATCAGACTGCCAGCAGACATAACCTCTTTGCATTGCTACAACAGAGACTTGATTTGATTAATCAAACAGCTCTGATTCACTGAATTGTCTCCAGAATAGTTGTCACTGACAATACTATGCAAATGACTGTTGATGTTATGTTGCCATTCTCAGCTTTTTAAAATTGTTATGTTTTCCTCCATGAAAACATCAAAATTTTATATTTAATTCAATAACTATTCTACATAAGGGCCACTGCATCTAATGTACACAGTCTTTAATTGATGTTCTATTCTTGCCTTTGAAAATGCATCACCTTTAAGACATTGTTTCGCGATACCTCAGTTTACCCTTCACTGAAATAGCAATAATGATATTTCTCTATTGTAAGACACTTTACAATTTATATAAATTATATAAACAAACTTTTAAAAATTATTATCTTTAGGAGCTATACAACATTATATCCCATATAAGTATTTCTGCCTGTTCTGTTTGAAATAGCTCCCATTTATACAGAATTAAATTGATTGCTTTAGGAAACAGCAATGCTTTATAGTTCAAGATACCAAAACCAAATATGCTAATTAAGCCTACATAGTTAATACTGTTACTAAAACAGCACAAGCCAGTAACATGCAACAGATGTATTATTCCCTTTGTAACAAAAAAATGGTTACTCTGTGGGAGTATTTGCTCATTCTCCTGTGAAATAAAGCAAAGGTGAAAAAAAAAAAAAGTCTATACTCAGGGCAAGACAGAGGAAATGGTACGAATACCCTTGTTACTTTTGGTCAGACAATAGGAAGAGAAGCCAAAGCACCTTAAAGAGATGGAAAAACTAAGTCTGTAGCCTCAGCAAAAAGAGCCGGAGTCACAAAACTGTCATCAGTAGATGTCTAAAATGTGATAGTTCCCAAACCCCAGAAAAAAAACCTGCATGGACCTCAAAGACCAACAGGAATCATGGACAGAAGGCTTCAGGAGAAGCAATAAAGACTGTGAAGGAGCAGGTGTCTATTTTTTTCCTGGGCTCTGAAATACTGCAGTTCCCAAACAAGGGTTGGTGCAAGCACTGATGCAATCAACAGGGTCACCCTGCTGGTTGACCCTGAGGAGCACTGTGTGACTAGCCCATCGATGAAGACTCCTCTGAGACTACCAAATCTTTTGCTTTCCAGGAAAATATTCAGAATTTAAATGGTCAGCTCTTCAGTATTGTGTCAAATACCAACATTAACTGAGAATAAGCAAGAAACCTCAGCCAGTCTACAACAACTCTGCCAAAGTGCAGATTGGTTAGATTACGTTATTTCTCACTTTCCATTTGACACAATCTGTATCTTCTTATGATTCAGAGAACTGAAGGATGGACCTTCTGGTATGATCTTAGTCTAAGCCCACCGTATTGTTTTGGTAAGCTTTTTAAAAAATACTTCTGTATATTAAATGGTGTATTTTCAATATTTTTGGGAGATAAATCAGGTTACAAGCATTCAGTGTACATGCAGCCTCACCTCATTCAGCATGTGATAAGACGATACACTAAATCAGTCATGGGATTACTGACAATGTACTTATATTTCATAATTTATATGTATTAACTTAAAAATATGTAAAAACTTGCATCAGTTACTTATGATTTGTGCTAGATTTTCCTCGCTGAGGTTTTATGTATTTATTGCATTTTGAACCATAGTGTGTGTAATCAATGGTAATTGCTTAAAGAGTTACAGAACAGTTGGTGATTTCTTTTCAGATTTTTGGCAGAGATTGAAGTCTCAGTACAAGTGGAAAAAAATGCTCATTTGTTTTAGAAATAAAAAGTGCAACTCTTTTCGGTTATTACACTGTTAAAATTATGAGCAATTTCCCTGGAGAAAAGGAAGCAAAATGAGAAAAAAAAGAATGCCAGAGTTTTAAGGAAGAGGTGCAAGTCCCTCTCCACACCTCTAAAGGTAGCAAGCCTTTCTACATTAGCAATCTTGTTTCAAAACAGGGATGTGGTCAAAAGTGAAACTTCTTTTAGACTTTCAGCTACTCTCGACTGGGTTTTTGCCCAGCATGCAGATTAGCATAATACGCTGTCTGTGTTAAAAGAAAGGTCCATGACTCGAAACAGTGGGAGTGCTGCAAGTCAGAACGGAGTTGCTTGAAAGAACTGAATAAGGAAGTCTGAACATTCTATTTATTTATTCTTGTTTTTATTAACGGGAAAGACGTGTCACATCATACATTTGAATTCAGTCCAAGCATCTATCACCTGACTTTGTAAATGATGTTACATTGCTTCTAGATGATTCTCACAGCCTAAGCTTAAAATAAGAAGTTTCAACTCAATTGAAATGCAAAGACAAAATGCTGCATTCCTTTCCCAGTTGAGCTTTTATTTAATGTGCCAGATTAAGAAGCTTGCTCTACTTTACTGGATCAGAGTCAACACAGTTTGTCCAAGAAACTCCGAGATAAGGGGAAAACAGGTCATAATCAGGCAAAATTCTCAATAAAACAAATGGGAATTTTGCCTAAGTATGTTCTGCAGAATTTATTCTATTTTTGCCTCAGCTAAGTCTGCAAGAGTGGACTGCTGCTTTCATACCTATATTTTGGGACAGCTACCCCAATCCGTAAGAGAATAAAACTAAAATTCTCCCTTTCTGATGTTTGTTTTTATCAAGCTTTAGTCAACTAGGAATCCCCTACAGAAAATTCACACAGCACGTTGGAACAGCATAATCTGAAGCTCCAGTGGGTTTGGATTGAGTATAATGCATCTCACCATTGTGTTAATCTACCTCAAAACACCACAGATCCTTGGACTAAAAATGTGATTCTTCTGTCCCCTGGGCTTAGAATATAATGACATCTATTTTATTACTATACAAGTTCCTGTTAAGGGCACAAGCGATCCTAGCAACTCTACACTACGAAATACTTTATTCCTTAAAACAGTGGGTCTAACCTGATTTGTATATTCTACCGTTTTCATCAGTATATACCTCAATTGTTTTTCTATAAATTTCATGCTTTCCTGCTTTTCTTAGGATGTTAAAGTATCACAGATATTAAAAAACAAAACTCAATTTATGTAGCTTGGAAACTGCATTCTGGAAATGTTTATCTTTAAACAATATCTAAAAGATGCTGTCTATATGCATAAGTAGCTCAAAAGTGGTCCAAGACAGAAAGTGTCCATGTAGTTTTAGAAATTATTTCAATGTGCTTAAAACTACTCACTGCAGGTCATCTGATGAACAAAGTGAACCAAGAAGTCAGAGCTACATATAAGGTACACAGCTATAGTAGAGCTACACTTACAAAAGCATCAGATAGGCAACTTGATGGTTAAACTCGTAATTGTGGAGAGGGACTGAGCCACAGTTCCCCTAATTCTTCCTATTTAAAGTGAATTAATGCTTCATACTAAAAACCCAGAGATTACACAAGAAGCCGCAAGAGAAGGATGGGTGCTTCAAGAAAGTAAAAAGGCTTAGAGATCTCTGAGTCTCCTGCAGACTGTTGGTTGTGGGAGGAAGAAAGAGGATTATTGCACAGACATGAGGAGACAGAGGCAACTCTTGATTACAAGCAAAACCATCAGTGAAATAGCTGTAATTTCACAAATATAAAATTAATGAATGTGAAATCAGAATTGAGCTCAGATAGCCTCTACACAGAGATTACTGAACGCAGCTATAATCTCAACAAAAAAAGACCCTTGACTTAGGAGTAAATGATATTAGCATTTTCTTGGCCTTTTTCCATGACTATAAAATAGCATTAGTGTAAATGTGACTCAGACTTGGGAACCCTGGTCACTGTCGCAGCCAAGAGCCTAAGTATATGAAATCTCCTTGGCACTGCTAAAACACTAGTGCTAAATTCTGGGAAATGATAACACTGATTCATCTCAAAACAGTCTATATATAACAGCAAGACTAGGCACACATAAAATTATGCACTATCTTGCCTCAAGGTTAGCAACATATTCCTAGTAGAAGGAAAAATGTTATTTTCATTCCCTGCGATCATGTGATAAATAGCTGTAAGGCAGATTCAGCAAGATCTCAAGGGTTGTGATTTTACAATATAATGAATGTATGTCTAGCTTTTTGCCACCTGAAAAAGCAGCAAAACAAAGCAGGACTTGTCAGTATTTTGCTTATGGCAGACATCAAACAGTGTCCAGAATCCTTTATAAGACTCACTTCTACCTTCTTAACTAGTTTCATTATAATACTGACTCCAATACTTCCACAGCTCAGCTTTCCAGCATATGGCGTAATTGGAAGCAGCAGCCAGCAGGTATCACATGTGAATGGGAAATGTCTCCCACTGAGTAACTACTGACTGTGAACCAAATATGTGGTCTTGTAGGTAGGTTTATGGGAAGAAAAAGGAAGGGGAAAAATGTGTATTGAAAAGGAGAGGATCCTTAGATGGGTGGAACATCTGTACAGGATATGAGGCAAAAAAATTACCTAGAAAGTTGAGAAATAGAAAGTACAAAAAAACCTCATTGAGTTTAAATAAAAAATGAGGAGATGAGACAACAATAAAGGAACATTTTAAGGTGTATAAACCAACTGTTTATCCAGATGGCTTACCTAAAATAAACAGCAAATATTAAAGGTGGTTTAAAAGGAATGGTAATCCTTCAGTTGACAGCAATCCAAACTGATGGACAGTTTCAGGAGACACTTCAACAAAGGTGGGAGACACACTGAGAAGTGCATTCTTTGGAGCAGGCAGATTCAAAGTATAACACAAAAAAAATGGAGAAGGCAACTCATGCTAAGGACTGCTCATCTTGCTTCCAAAGGAACTGGCATTTCTTCCTATTCTACTCATTTATTGTCAAGATAGAGTAGACCGTGGATGAAATGCTTTATGCTGATCATGCTTCCCATAAAGCACTGTGCTTTACTGAAGTAAAAATTAAATACAGGCACATCTATACCATCACCATCCTGACTTAATGGCCTGCGTTAATGTTTTATTTTGGTACTTCATATTACTCCACTTTGGGAGATGACTGAATTATAACCATTGTATGCACCTGCAATCATTGATGCAACCATGCATAATTTGCAAAAAAGTAGCACCACCATTGAAGAAGGTGCGAAAATGCATTGTAATTTGCACAGATGGTAATGCAAGCCTGGCAGGAAGTTTTAGGGGTACTGCTGCAAATATCACCAGGGATAAATGTGAAAATCCCACAGGGCCTTTACTTCAGTCACAGGACCAATTTGTATGGTTTTGCCAGGCAGTTCACTTTGTATTGCTTTAGAAGTGTAAAGGGACCTAGAATAAGTACACATGTAATTCATATTCTCAAAGGCACCTTTACATTGCAAGATAGTGTAACATAGTGTAACAAGGCCAGGCTGGATGGGGCTTTGAGTGACCTGGTCTAGTGGAAGGTGTCCCTGCCTATGGCAGGGGGGTTGGAACTGGGTGATCACTAAGGTCCCTTCCAACCCATACCGTTCTATGATTCAATGATTCTGTGATTTTACAGTGAAGTAGGTAATGCAGTATAAAATCCTGCTAATGATAAGGTATTGTAGTTTCACCTGTATATAGCCAATTGAGATAATCCCAGGTCTATTGTTCAGGACTGACCATGACCAGCTACATCAAGGTACGAAATACCTGCTTCTTGTCTCCACAAGAATTTTACATTTAGACAGATATCTCACAATAGCAATCTTGATGTAAAACACACCTTTTTTTTTTTCCAGTGAAGATAAAGCCTTAACAAAAATGAGAAAAAGGCACATCATGTTTAAAGCGCGGTGAGCATATAGCACAGTCCAAATGTAAATGAGATAAAGTCTATCTCAGTCAATTGAGTTGTGCAGAATAACACAAAAACTAAATTTCTCCCTTTGTATTTTAAAAGATTTCTAAGGGCAGCAAAAGTTACAAGAGAAAATGTCAAACAAATTGGCTTCACGGATCTAAAAAGTCATATGAATTTTTTGTGTTTACAAGATTGCATCTTCTGGTGCAAGAGTTAACACGCTTTGTGAAAGTTATTATGCCGTGGCTTATAAGCTTCAGCTGGATGTGGTGGCTGTTCAAATTTCATGTCAGAACGCTAACTTATCTTTGCTATTGAAAAAACTAATGAGGTGGTAAATAGTTGCAGAGCGATGTTACATGCAGTGATACACAGGTTTTGTGGGTTTCTCATTATCTGGGTAACTGCATACACGTAAAAGTAATGAAAACCCAAAACAGGCAGCAAAAGCTTAAAACTGGAATGGAATCAAGTTAGTGTTTTCTAATGGAAATATGATAAATTTAAGCAATCTCAAAAAAAGCCCCTAGATATTACAGCTAGGGTTTTCTGCTAGGTCTAGGGTCTCCTGGGCAGCACTTAGGTGAAGATCACAATTAAGCTAACATAGCCAATTTATTCTCATGCTGGTTTTATTCTAGTTGAGGCGATGGTATAATGTTAAGCAGTCTTAAGGCTTCTCTTTCTTATGCTTGTTGCCTATGGCTTTTAATTGAAGGTGCTATCACAGCATCCCTATCAGACTCCAAATGTCATGAGCAGTAGCAAGCAGCAGCACACAGTGCAGAGGGCTCTCCTGACCCCCAACTATCTTTACTGAGGACAGCAGGAAGTAGGATATAACACTTTTCAGTAGCTAGAGGCTTCCTGAAATGAACTTCAACAATACTGAATACAAGCTAGGCTTCTATTTAGCACCAGGGCATGAAAATGTTAAAAAATACCAAGTGTGAGATAGCGAATGCTGAATGTTTTTTAATGGGGTCACCACTGATGCAAAGAATGAAAGTTCTGAAATCGGGAATTACTTCCGTGACATATTTATGACAGATAAAAATCATAAATGGCAACAAGAAGCACTTTGTCTGGAGCTGATCTGCACCATCTATAAAGCGTCTGAGTAGGCATCGCATGAAACCGCTCTGCTAGAAAGTGCTCAGCATGCTGCTTTAAACAAGCAGACTCAAGGATCACTGACATTCTTTATATCACAGCAGCACTGCCAGCTCTCTTATTAAAAGACTAAGTTTTCCTACAAGTCCAGACATCCACACTGAGCTTTTAACCATTTTGAAATGTAAAGATACCTAAATATTTTCATCTCTCACTCAAATCTCCCTTTCAAATTGCTGAATTCAAGAAGCACTATCCAGTTACTGAGTTGTATCTCCAGTGTTCTGCTTTGTGATTTACATTTTTTGCTGTTGTTTTCAGAATCAATTTTCTATCATAAGTCTAAATGAGATACCACACCTATTACAAATTGTGAATGCATTTTGCCATCTGTGAGAAAAGTATGAACAATCTTATTAAAAAAAAAGGCAAGCGAGCAAAACATATATTAACGAATTATTTTGTCTGCTTGTTTTAACTATGACAGATACAGGATGGCTACAAAAATAGCTGGTGAAATCCAGCAGGCTAGCTGGTACTACAGTATTGCACAGTACTCCAGCAGCTGTAGGTAAAGATAGGTACAGAGAAGTTTGGTTGTGTATGTCTATAATACAGAAGTTAAGTGCTCTGAAGGAAAATGATTCATACAAGCCATTATACCATACGAAACTAGTTTCACTCCTCCCTAATGCACATCTACGGTGCCTATATAATATCAATTACAAGTGAAGCAGATTTAGTCAGTATTAAAATGCAGCTGCATAACACTACAGATCACATATCTCTGTTCATCCTATACCTGCTTTTAGTACTTACAGGTCCACTAAATTAAATATACTTCAGATTTTGACATGCAACTTAGGGCCAGATACGTTTACCCTCTCAGTTCCAACTATACCCAGAAGGAGCTGTCCCAGCCAACATCTCTTCAAATTCATGGTTACAAAGTTAGGTCCTAGGTTCACCTCTGTCAAACCTTCAGCTCAGTTTTGCAATCCAGATGTGGTATGCCACTGAGCTACAGAGGAAAAATGTGTGATATATATTGCAGGAATGGATTTTCTTCTCAGATTTGTATTAATAACTATAATTCACTCTAATTTGATTCTTTCAAATCTACTGGAACAAGTCAAAGCAAGTATCTATCTAGTTTAGAAAGTGTTTTACTTCCCATATTATGCTTCTATCCAGATACGCTTCCAAATGTTTCAAATCTTTGAATCTTAATGAGGCCAGTTGATTCATTAAAAGTCCTTACCTGCAGAAATATATGGTTATGAGGTGGGTGTGTTACAACAGATCGTACAGATGTGCCACTTTGCTACTGTGATAGTATTCATCTGAGGGAAAAACTCCAATTTCTATTACATGCATACATAGCAACCTGGTCTAGTGGAAGGTGTCCTTGCCCATGGCAGGGGGGTTGGACTAGGTAATCTTTAACATCCCTTTCAACCCAAACCATTCTATGATTCTAAGATACCTTTTATGAAAATAGGTGTGCTCAGAGAATGAAAGAGGAGATTAAAAAGAGAAACAAGAAAGGACAGTGACAATATCTCATAAAAGAAAGAGATGTATTTAAGCATCAGCCAAATGACACTATTTTTCTTATCATTTATAGTGGATTCTTGAAGACTAAAATACTCCACAAGCCATTAGTTTCTTGGTACTCTGTGACAGATTAGAATATTTCTTAATCAACTGCTAAAGCACAGGAAGAAAGCCAAAGCCTAGATTTGAGCAAAGCTGAGTAATAGTGAAATCCAGGGATGCTCAGCAGGGATGCTATCAATAGACACATCACAGAACCACAGAAGTGCATCCATTTCTTAAAACTCTTGAAAAGCATCTATCATTTTGACAATTTCCTAGTCCAGAATTTGAAAAATCACATCAAGAAACAAAAGTTCTGATTTGTAATCAGGGAAACAAATTAAAAAAAACCAAAAATGTTATGAGATTCAAATTACTTGCTGAAGGTTCTGGACCACCCCTTTTGCCTGGAGGCACTTTGAAAGCCTACACAGCCCACCCAGAAGTAGTCCTGCTCTAGGGGTTAATTATGGACTGCATGAGATTTGTTGCAATGTATTAATTCTATAGCAAAAATCAAAAAAACAGAAGTAAGTATATTTAAATCTCATTCACACAATATGTTTTAATCACATTCACATAAGTGACATTCACATAATTCATAGTGATAATCACCTACAGCTTCATTGTTCACCTGGACTGCATCGGTACTCTCAAAGGGATGGCCACCAGAAGTCAAGACAAACAGGATTGGGGTGAAACAAGGGTGACTTCCTTTACTATACATGTTCCTCATCTGTTTCCACAGTATACACAAGCATCGCCATTTTTAAGTCATTGCAGTTTGAAGAAGAAAAAAGGGGTTGTAAAATAAAAATAAAATGCCAGTCATCACCTATCTTGTCTCATTTTGTATGTCTGCTGATTGACAACCTGGTGCTCTTGTAGCATACAAAGGCAAAAAAAAAATCAGGTATTCATTTCAAACTGAAATGTTTGACAGATGTAACAGCTTTCTGAAATGAACTGATGAAATCTCAAATAGGAAAGTCCATCTCCTGTACAGGGGAGAGATGAAATTTTTTAGTTTTTATTTATCTGGCAGTTTTTAAAAAAACGTGAGATGACTACGGCTTTGCTATAGATGCACAGTCTACCTCCTGCTGCTCTGGATGCCACAGACTTCAGTGGAACCCATGTTTCAGGGTAGTGTTGTCACAAACTGAAGGCAATCTCAGACTCTCTTACTGGTAACACTAGCACTTCACTGATATTTTGACCTGTATTTCTGAAATGGAGAAAGTGAAACAATCTGACAAGTGACAATTCATACCGCTATAGACACATACCTAAACCATAGAGGTAAAAGAAGCATTTTTACACTGTAATGTAAATGGTCAGATATAATTGAGGGTAGAGATCACAAGTTTACACTTCCTTTTTCTCTACTCACATAGACAGAATGAAGTATCAAGGAATATACAGTGCTGAGGAAAAAAGAAATACTCGGCACAGCACTAAAACAAAGTAACTGGTGTTTCATTGCACCGTCTTCCTAAAAGAGACAGCTGCACGAATGGCCAGATAACAATTTAATAAAAAGTCAGTAAGAGTCTGTTGATTTGAGAGCCTTTGAATTTGAGCCATAATCTAAAAAAGACTTTCCTAAAGGCCACTGTGCACCTAACACTGTAAGGCCTTTTAAACAGTCCCCCTGAAAATCCTTCTCTCTAAATTAGAGAGATACGGACTGGATGGGTGGACTGTTGGGTGGATGAGGAATTGGTCAGGTGGTGGCATCCAGAGGATAGTGGTCAACAGTTCAATGTCCAGATGGAGACTAGTGACAAGTGGTGTCCTTCAGGGGTCTGTATTGGGACAAGTACTCTTTAATATCACAGAATCACAGAACCATTAACATTGGAAAAGACCTTTAAGATCACCAAGTCCAACCATCAATCCAATACCACCATGTCCTGAAGTGCCACATCCACACGTTTTTCGAACACTTCCAGTGATGGTGACTCCACCACCGCCCTGAGCAATCTGTTCCAATGTTTGGCCACTCTCTCAGGAAAAAAATTTTTCCTAATATCTAGTTTAAACCTCCTCTGGTGCAACTTGGGGCCATTTCCTTTTGTCCTATCGCTAGTTACTTCATAGAAGAGACTAACATCCACCTCACCACAACCCCTTTCAGGTAATTGTAGAGAGCAATGAGGTCTCCCCTCAGCCTCCTCTTCTCCACACTAAACAATCTCAGTTCCCTTAGTCTCTCCTCTAAGATTTGTGCTCCAGGCCCCTCCAGCAAGTCGAAGTCCTTCTTGTAGTGAGGGGCCCAAAAATGAACACAGGATTCAAGGTGCGGCCTCACCAGGGCCAAGTACAGGGGCACGATCACTTCCCTACTCCTGCTGGCCACACTGTTTCTGATACAGGCCAGGATGCTGTTGGCCGCCTTGGCCACCTGGGCACACTGCCGGCTCATATTCAGCTGGCTGTCAGCCAGCACCCCCAGGTCCTTTTCCACCAGGACGCTCTCTAGCCACCCCTCCCCAAACCTGTTGCACGGGGTTGTTGTGACCAAAGGCACTTGGCCTTATTAAACCTCATACAGTTGACCTCGGCCCATCAATCCAGCCTGTCCAGATCCCTCTGCAGAGCCCTCCTACCCTCCAGCTGACCAATACTCCCACCCAACTTGGTGTCATTTGCAAACTTACTGAGGGAGCACTCGATACCCTCTTCCAGATGATCAATAAAAATATTAAACAAGACCAGCTCCAAAACTGAGCCCTGAGTAACACCGCTTGTGACTGGCCAACAACTAGATTTAACTCCATTTGCCACAACTCTCTGGGCTTGGCCATCCAGACAGTTCTTTACCCAGCAAAGAATGGTCCTGTCTAAGCCATGAGACACCAGTTCCTCTAGTAGAATGCTGTGGGAGACGCTGTCAAAGGCTTTACTAAAGTCCAGGTAGACAACATCCACAGCCTTTCCCTCATCCACTAGGTGGGTCACCTGGTCATAGAAGGAGATCAGGTTGGTCAAGCAGGACATGTCTTCCATGAAGCTGTGCTGGCTGGGCCTTATCCCTTGGTTGTCCTGCATATGCCCTGTGAGCACCCTCAAGATGAACCTCTCCATAATCCTCCCCGGTGCCGAGGTCAGGCTGACAGGCCTGTAGTTCCCAGGATCCTCCTTCTGGCCCTTCTTGTAGATGGGCGTTACATTGGCCCAGTTATGTGGGCCCTCCCCTTTTTAACCAAGACTGCTGATAAATGATGGAGAGTGGCTTGGCGACTTCCTCTGCCAGCTCCCTCAGTAGTCTTGGGTGGATCCCATGAGGCTCCATAGACTTGTGCGTGTCCAGGTGGCATAACAGGTCATTAACTGCTTCCTCCTAGATTATGAGGAGTTCTTCATCAATGACATAGAGAATGGGGTCGAGTGCACCCTCAGCAAGTTTGCAGATGACACCAAGAGGAGTTGTGTGGTTGACATGCCTGAAGGATTGGATGCCATCCAGGGGCACCTGGACAAGAGAAGTGGGCCCATGTGAACCTCATGATGTTTGACAAGGCCAAGTGCAGGGTCCTGCACCTGGGTCAGGGCAACTCCGGGTATCAATACAGTTTGGGGGATGAAGGGATTGAGAGCAATCCCTTCCTTGCCGAGAAGAACTTGGGGGTACTGGTGGATGAAAAGCTGGACATGAGCCAGCAATGTGTGCTTGCATGCCAGAAGGTCAAGCATAGGCTGGGCTCCATCCAAAGAAGCATGGACAGCAGATCGAAGGAGGGGACTCTGCCCCTCTGCTCTACTTTGGTGAGACCCCACCTGCACTACTGCATCCAGCTCTGGAGTCCTCGGCACAGCAAAGACATGGACCTCTTGGAGCAGGTCCAGAGGAGGGTCACCAAAATGATCAGAGGGATGGAACACCTCTCTTCTGAAGACAGGCTGAGAGAGTTGGGGTTGTTCACCCTGGGGAATAGAAGGCTCCGGGAAGACCTTATTGCAGCCTTCCAGTACTTAAAGGGAGCTTATAAGGATGATGGGACAGACTTTTAGCAGGGCCTATTGCGATAGGACAAGAGGTTTTAAACTAAAAGAGCATGGATTCAGACTAGATAAAAGGAAGAAATTTTTTGTGATGAGGGTGGTGAACCACTGGCACGGGTTGCCCAGAGAGGTGGTAGATGCCCCATCCCTGGCAACATTCAAGCTCAGGTTGGACGGGGCTCCAAGCAACCTCATCTAGTGGAAGATGTCCCTGCCTTGAAAGGTCCCTTTCAACCCAAACTATTCTATGGTTCTATGATTCTGTGATGCATTTTTGTGTGCATAGACAGTATTTAAATACTTTTACTTAACGAAATACATAACCTTAAAACCTTTCTCTCTACTTCAGTGAGAAAACTGGACTGGATCATGCTCTTCACTGATAAAGCAAAGAGTATGGATTACACTGGATCATACACTTCACTGGTGTGGGCTGCATCTCACCTAACTGTATCCATCAACTTTGGCAACTAGTTTCAACCAGCATATTTCCTTTAGGGTGGAGTAAATCATGAACCCAGTGAAGCAGATTTGATTTGACATACAATTAGAATTTAGACAAGATTAATCCCACCGTAATGTCAACAGAAGCAAAATTGGGTACTGTGTGCACAGGCACTACCAGCTAAGTATACTGTTGAGAATTACACAGATTATACTTTTTGTGAACATCATTTGCAGAAATTAGGTTAGATCCACAATCAGAAGTTGAGCACCTGAAGCAGCCATGATGTTCAGATATATTCATTACATGCTGCAAGGAGAGGGACTGTCATAAAAACAGTATTCCCAAAACCTACCCCTCTGAATGGAAAGCTACTAAAACCAGGGGTTAAATATCACTCCCCTTCAGGCTCTGCACCTCATTCTCCATGGGAGGGAGGTTTTCTATTAAATCAAAATTCACGGGTCTGCACCCTTTTCTGGAGCTCCTGGACCCCTTCCTGTATATCCAAACTTTTAATAAAACTTTCTTCCAAAAAATACTGGTAGGAGCAGATACAGACTTACATAAGCCTCAGTGGTGAAAGTATTCCACCATGAAATTCAGTAGCAAATCCTTCATTTCTCTTATGGAATCTGAGTGAACACTCTCTATAATAACCTGATATATAGGTCATATATACAAACATAGGTCTCTTACAGATGCCTTTACATCAGAAACTCAATTGCCTCCATAACCTTATGTGTTTTGAAGAAGGACAGATTATGAGACAGAAATTTGCAAAAATCAGGTTTAGCCATTTAAAAGATATTACTGCTAGCTACCATTCCACAAGAGGATATAAGAATGGCAAATACCATTCACAACTGAAACATGGTCTTCCTCTTTTTTGGTATTTTAAAGGCTATATGACCATTAAGGCATAGGCTAAAGTAGCTCATTTGATCTGAAATATTGTACAGGCAGATATTTAGCAATTTTTAACAATTAAGAAAAACAATCACAGAATTTTCCTATTAGTAACACATGAAAGCCTAGGAGGTACTTAGAATATCCTGCAAAATTACAAATAAAAGTAGTTGTCTCTAACACTTAATTTGGCTGGACAGAATGAGGGAGAATGGATGAATATCAGTTTGAGACTACTAAGTGTTTTACAAATCAATATCAATAGCTATCCACTGTCAGCTATCAGCCTGTGAGAATATCTGATTTAATTTTCTAGAGTGGGGAGAGGTTGCTATTTTAAAAAGTTACCTAGATCTTGTCACTGTGAACCTGGGGGAGGAAACAAAGGAAGGAAGAAAAATCTGACAGCTGATCCTCCACATTTTATAAAATTCAGCTCAAATTAAAATTATTTTTAATTCATTTGACTCCTGATTAATTTTACATCTTTTTTAGATATTAGAAATACTATCTCAACATCATCCTATTGCTTTTATAAAGAAGTTAACATCAGGAATAGCTGCAGATGGCGTAAATCAGCAAATTTAGCCGTTTGAATTTAGCTTCAAATGTTGAACTGTTACTCTAAGAAAGTGCTCCTTGTATTCTTCTTGTAGGAAAAAGTGTGCATATTCCAGAACAACTTTCAAGTAACAACATTGATATTTGTGCACAAAAAAATCTGTGCATCATTTAGCAAAAGAAACAAGAAAACTACAACATCAGTTCAAAGGAAACTATAGAAATTACACACGAACAAATCCTGACAAATGCTGAATTACTCAGTTTTCCCTCTGTGCAACAGAAGATGCAGGACAACCCATACCAAGACTTTAAAACTAATCTTCCCTGCAACTAAATAGCTGCAAAATAAACAAGAAGAAGAAACAAAGAATGGGTAACTTTTGAGACTGGTATCATTTAAACATATTAGTATGACTACAAATCAGATTTTTAACCACCTTTCTCTGTATTATCACGCATAATTCACGGTATTCACAAAACTGAAAACTAAACTGAGAATGCAGGACAAATCTTTCCAAGGTTTTTAAATTTCAGATATTTTCAGTAAGATCAGTATGAATTTAATATCAAAATTATAGTGACCCCGATGATTTCCTGAATCCTTAGGTCCTAAGAATAATCCACATATGGTTTTGTATGACTACAACAATGTAGCTATACAAAACAATTTCATTTATTTATTTATCTGAAGTTTTCATAATCACACAACAAATGTAATAGTGCAGTAATACCAATTTAAGATGTCTTCTGTCAGTAATGGCTACTTCTGTTTCCAGAGAGAGTTTATAGCTCACTAGAACACAATCCATTACCACAAAATTATTGCAAGTATATTAGAAGGAACTTTTTAATATGATGCTTTAATTGTAAAGGAACAGTTAAGATGATATGCATTTTGCGTCTAGACAAGCACTTAAAATCTCAGTTAGGTAAGATGCTAAAGCCTCTTACATTGCAAGTGTCATCCTAAAAGACACCAATGGAAATGAACAAAATATGCTCCCCCACCCCCATACTTCAGTAAAATATGATAGCATCCATTCATTTCTTATCTACAGCCTGGGAAATCTTTTTCCAGTCAATGGAATGTTATCTCCTGTAAACCAGAAATGAACTGGTTAAATGGCCACATCCGTCTATTGGGAATATATAAATCATTTTACATACATTTCACCATAGGCTGGAAGATCAAAATCAAAGCAGAAATAGAAGAAGAAGAAAGTAATGTATAATTTTGTGTGTGTTTGTTTTTCCTTCAGCAAAGATACGGACATTACAGAATGTATGTTAGATGGCTCTACCTGGGTAGCAACTGAGGAAACTTCTGAGTATAGATTTTACAGACCATGATATTTTGTGGGAGAAGCAATACCAAAAATTCAGTTATCACCTGTAATTCCTATTAGATCTTCCAGAACAAGGTGGGTCCATTTTGTCAGTTATATTCTGTAAGTTTGGTGCAATTAAATGCTACTGTAAGAAGATACAGCATATCCTGAAATAAATGAAATTTGAACTCAGCTATTCTTGAATTCAATTTGCTTTGATGAGGATTGGTCCATTAGGTATTATGTATCTGTCCTTGTATAGAATATGTAGAGATGAACAGTTCTACTGCAAAAATAAGAATCCTAGAATTGATGACGCAATCCTACTTAGGACTTAAAACCTGCACTTCAGACAGGTAGACTGTGCCCATAAAGAGTTGCTGAATGTAAATGGGTCACAGTTTTCATATCTTTAACATCTGTTGTTTATACCCAAGAAAGCACATCAGGGGCAAGAAAATTAATTCCCCAATTGCTGTCAACTGAGTTAGGGAACAGCAATAAACAGCTTACTGTAAGCCTCTAGCTGCAATAAAATTGCTGTCAATAAAGTGTGGCTGATATGGTTTTGCTGTGCTAGAAGAATAGATTCTTTGGAAGTGAAAATCTGAAATGGAAACTAAAAAGATCCCTCCTTGTTCCTATATACAAAAGAACATTATCACAAAATTCCAATAGCATTAAACTCTCAGGATCCAGTTCTCACTCCAGTGTGTGGCACACATTTATGAGCGTTTGTGAAACTTTGGCTTTGCACATTCAGGACGGATGAAACCTCAGTGATTCCGATAAAAATCTTTTGCATGGGAAATGTTTAAAGAGAAATTAAGCTTGCTAAGCTTTTACTGTCTGTATCTGTATACACAAAATGTTCCCTACTACAGTTTAGCATTTCTACTATCACTATTGAAAATGGTATTATAGCTTAGGGTTATGTTCAGATTTCCATTATAACCCCCAGTTTTCACATGCTCTTAACTTTCTGAAAAATTCTTCTTTTCAGCTGAAATTTTCCATGCTTGGTCTCAGCTCAAAGATGAATTTCTTTAGACAGTTGAGCAAAATCTGTTAACCTATTTTTCAGTTATACAAGGATAGAAAAAATACACTGTACATTTTAACCATTTCTAATATTTTATATAGATATAGATATATAAATATATATAACTAAAACCCAATTTAATTCTACATGCAGACGTTTTTCCAGGTAACTAGCCCTCACCCAAGACTAATATCAATGCTAACACATAAAACAAATTAAGCATAAAAAAGAAACAATGAATTGTATTTTTTATACTAAGCGGTAAAACAAGGCCACTAAAAATAATACCGCGCACAAAATTATGGAATGCTATGGTTACAGAATTTTAATATTTGCAGGTGACGTAAACTCTGCACTGCTGTTCCAATGCAGATTTCCATCAACCTCTGCACCTTGAAATTGCCACTCTCAGCATATCAAATTAAGTGTCATTAATGTTTTCAGCTTTTCTTTTCTCTTACATAAACCCTAAACTTACAAATTTAAACACTCCAGAGTAAGATAACATCAATTACAGTTGCCACAGAAAGCTTAAGCAATGTGCATTGATCAGCGGGAGCCTGGCTACTCATTCCTTGATCAGGCAAAAAGTCCATTGACTGAAAAAGGAGTAAAGCAAGCTCCATAGAGCTTATGTTATTGACTATATGATTTAAAATATACCTTAGTATGGAATGCATTTAATGTGTCAGTCAAGCCCCAAATCCTTATTTTCTGCCATCAGAGCACAGAAATAAAAGGACAGTGTTAACATATATTTAGCTTTCCTGAATCTACTAGAACTGTGCACATTTCAAAAATTTATAAATTATCATCTTGATTCAAAAAAGTGCTTAGAATGTGCTTACAGCTGTCTTTCTTGAAAACAACATCTGAGGTCATTTGGACTTTAAGGATCTGCTTCAGTCCCACCACTTTAAAAGAAAGTTAAGCACACGCCTAAATGCTATTTGATTAGGAATGAAGAATGAAGGTTTTACTCATAACCCATACTGATGCATATTTTTAAACCTGTATTATTTGTCACTGCTGTACTTCAAATCTGATTAAATGAAGTTGTTATAATTTAAAACTAGGATAACCACGGTAAATTGGCCCTAATTTATTTTATTATTTAATCTATTGTTAATCTAATGACACTGAGTAGGAGTTTTTTGTCTGTTTATTTGCTTTTTGTAAGAAGTCTTTCACACAGAAGAATACAACATGTCGTCTCCTACTGTATTGCTATGTAGCTGTTTGGTGTAGTGACTTAGTAATTTGAAGTGCATTTTAAAGTTCAATCAAATACTGAAAAGAACACTGATTGAGAAGCCTGCATAGATTTCAGTATTCTTTATGAGTCATAACACTGATTTTGGAAGCTTAGCTATATAAGCTGGTGGTGTGCAACATCCTTTCCATACTCCTAATTATGTGAATTAGCATTTAGAACAATCCCAAGTTCAAGTATTCAAAAATGCTCTTTTCAGAGCATCCACCAGGTTTACTGCAAGATAGGCACTTGAAGAAGGCTTTGGTTTTTATACTGGGTATTTCTGAAATACTTGTGCAATTCAAAGTGACATTTGAAGACTTAACCACAGAATTTCCACTAAATTTATTGACGGTTGCACAGAAATTGCCCAGCAAAAAAATACTGAGAAATTTGTATTGAACAACTACTTTTGAATGTTAAAAGCTTTCTGACTTAGGACCCAGTTCTAACAGATTTCTAGGGCCAAGCTCCCGTTAAAAGTAACAGGATTTTGCTTGAATTAAGTCCAAGTGTGGACTTCGATCTCAGTTCTCTATTAATATTAATATTATCTGCAAGATATATTGCATGTGTGTTTACCTCAGACTGAAAGAAACTGTAAGTAAAAGTGGAGGATGCTAGTATTTCTTAGATCTATTTTAATCCTATATTTCTTCGTCTCCTATCCTAACATCCTCCACAACAATGCCTGCACCCTTTGCAAACCCCGTGAAGAAAACTTGACAAATATGTAGGTAACTTAATACAACTTCTAACATTAATCATCTAACATCATCTAACAGGGAAATTAATTACAGTACAGTGGCACAGAACTAAGTATCTCTTCCTAAAGGAATTTTAAAAAAAGGTTTTTCAGATCCTGTGGCATTAGCATACACTACTATTCAATAAGATTTTTAAGTCTGAATACTTTGCTTAAAGGCCATACTCTATCATGAATCCAAAAAACGACTTATGAAAGTGTATTTAACTCCTGTGCCAATGAATATTAGCCAAAATGCAACCTAATTTCAGGAATTACAGACAGAATAATAGGAAAGCTGCTAAGGATTACTACCATTGCTGGCTTATACTCCTCCAGCCAAAAGTGACAAGGGAGCATAAAAAGGTTACGTCCTGTAACACTCATCATTGAGAGGGGAAGACACTATTTCCTTCCCCACAGAATAAAAATACCCAGGCTCAGTTTAGATAACTGTCTACCTAAGAGAGAGTTATATTTTCTGTTACATACAATATTACAGCTTTTGCTGGGAGCGATCCAAATCATATGAGTATCTGCTGACTTCAAAAAGGATTCAATAAGACTTCAGTGGAATTTGAATCAAGTCTATATACAGGTATAATGACTGCTATTTTTATTAAACTGAAACCAGTATATTTAAGGTAATGAACACAGGTAACTGAAAATACTGCCAGTAGTTTTCAGTTTTGTTTTGTTTTTTTTTTTTCCCCTCAAATTCAATTTCACAACTTGCACATTCAAGTCATTTTTGGGGTCTTAACTGCCTCGAGATGCTGTGGGGAATTAAGTCTAAGTTTCCTAATAGAGTTTGGAAAGATAATTTAAGCTAAATTAACAACACCTCAGAACAGAAAAGGACTGTGTAGGTTGGGGGTGTTACATTTTGTAACTAAAACTGGGGAGAAAACTTCAGCCAAGTAACCACAGATTATTCAGAGCTCTTCTATAAATTTGTTGGGGTTTTTTAAAATCAGTTCTTTTTTTAACTTACACTGACAGTACGTATATGGTGCTGTGTAACAGCCTAAAGACAGCTCCAGGAGTATACTCTTCTTTAAAGTCCTTAGAAAGGTTAAGGTTTTGTGAGAATCTTCTGCGATGTTTTCGGTGTCTCATTGCAAGTACGAGTTGTTTTAGAGCAGTTACTTGAGCAGAACTGCCTCAGAAGTGCTTGTTTTATTCTTAGCATCTTGTTAGTGTGACACCTTACAGACACCCAAAGTCAAGACACAGTTCTGCGAACGTCACATTCATCTCAGATAAGGCTAATGCAACAGCAAGAGGATGACTTTATCCTAAACTTGGCTACTGTCAAAATCTTTTTGCAAAGACAAGCCTAAATGTGTCTCACTTGATTCTCTAAGATTCACATCCCTAATAAATTCAGACAAATCACCATC
>NW_010559542.1:4830-6025 GCF_000687285.1 Phaethon lepturus | reverse complement strand
CCCCGCCCCGCGTCTCCCAGCTACTGCAGGGCTGGCACCGGGCCAGGGCAAGCGACATAGTACCTTGGTGCCATCTACAGGCTACACTGACACGCTGATTTAGTGGCAAAAGACAAGCACCAATGAAATAAATTAGACAGCGCCGCATTTAAATCTTTATTAGCACGGAATTATTAGACCTAAGAAAAACTAATGCTGGATTTGGTTGAAATATGAGTTTCTCAGCCTCCTAATCCCTCTTCATATGGCATATTTCACAGTTTAAAATGAGTTATGACAGACCATTATGCATTACTAAGATGAGAAAATATTTACAATGAGCTGACTTTTTTTTTTTTCCCCTGCATAATTCAGATGTATTCAGAGAATGCGTGCCTTTCAAAAGTATGCTTTGGCCATTTTTTTTAAAGTATGCAACAAACTGTTTATGCGATACCAACTTTAATCTGTTACAACAAAATAATTCTGAACTCAAGACAGAGGAAGACTTCCGTATGGCTTAGTTATATCCTACCAACAAACCACGTGCTTCACAGGTGAAGTAGCTTGGAAATTCGGCTGTGTTTGTTAGGGAAAAAAAATTAACCCCTTTAGTAACACTAACTTAGAGTTCCAAATCAGGTTGAACTACAAAAGAAACTCAAGCCAACTCACTTTGAAATTTCAAACTGAATGTACATATCCCTCCAATCTTGAAACAGCCACATTTTCTGACTGAAATTGGGCATATAAGGAAACAGCTTTTCTTCTTCAGTAACTTTTACATTTGGACAGTCAAATACTGGGGAGAAAAAAAAAAAAAAGCCTTTTTTTTTTTTCCAGTTTTGTTTATGCACATGTGCAAATGCACGGATGCATGACAGTCTTTTAACAATCAGTATTCTTCAAAACCCAAACTATCAGAAGCATTTTGCAAATGCATGGTTAAGCCCCAGGTAAAAAAGGGGGTCAAGGGTTTTTTTGTTTGTTGGGTTTTGGGTTTTTTTTGTTCCCCCCATAATATAACTAAATTAAATTAAACTAAAACAAAAAAACCCCACAACATAGTGGCACTTTTAATACTGGTTGATCGGGCACTTGTATGCAGTACTTATAGACCAGTAAAAGTGCTCGTTTACCTGTCTGGTGTGTAAGGGGCCCTTTGTCTTGAAGCCTCCTTGGGAACTGCACTCTGAGGCACTGAAGTGATCTGAAC
>NW_010559542.1:586-4799 GCF_000687285.1 Phaethon lepturus | reverse complement strand
GAAGAGCGTTTGGAAAGGGTGTCACAACCACCAACAAAGGTGTTGTCCAACGGGAGTTCCTGAATCACATGGTGCTTTTTCACTGAAACTGGAGTGTCAGGTTTGAGATGAAAAGCAGACTGTGGAGAGGCAGATTTGTAATGCTTGGCAAGATCAGGACTGTTAGGCTTAAAGGTTGTTGGTGGTGCTGTGCCCCAATCAAATCTTCCTATACTTTGCTCCTCCAGCTCCGCTGGAAGGCTTATTGTCCCGTTGATAGGTTCATGAACGGCATCATCAGGTTTGGACTCCTCAATGGTCACAAAGTTCAAAAGAGAACTCTTCGGAGATTTCCTTTTCTTCCTTTTCTTTTTCTTGTTTTGCTTGTTCTCCTGATTGGGAGACATCCATTCAGCACCTTGCTTGCTCCTCTGGGCAGCTTTGAATCTGGATGCATGTCGACAGCGAACGAGAACCGTGACAAATATCACCACTATGACAACCATGGCACCTGCCACAATGGCGATCATGATCGTGAGATAGTCCTCGTTTTGGTAGGGTTGGCTACTGTCACCTATGTTCCGGTCCAAAGGTGTTTCCATAGTCCTGCGTATCAAGTCATAAATATAAGAGGCATTTCCAGCAGTATCATTTACATACAAAAATACAAGCACAAGAGTATGCAGGGATTTGGGATAACCCAAATCACTTATGTTGACAACTAAGCGATGCAGCCCCACATCGTTAGGAGTTGGTTTTTCCTCCAGAGTGATATTACCTGTCACTGGATCAATCCGAAACAAACCCTTGTTATTTCCACTTACAATTGTGTACTTAAGCTCGGCATTCATTCCAGTGTCTATATCCACAGCAAAGACTTCGGCTACCACCGATCCTGGAATTGCTGAGAGTGGCACTAGCTTAAAAGAAGTATTAGAAGGTGGGTAGATGACAACAGGGCTGTTATCATTAACATCCATGACGTTTATGGTTACTTTCGCTGTAGAAGAGCGAGGAGGTTGCCCTCCATCCACTGCCTTAACATCAAAGGTGTAGGAGCTCTGCTGCTCTCGATCAAAAGAAACATTGGACTTTATAACTCCAGAGTATGGATCCAGCACAAAGTTTTCATTGTCATTCAGGATGGAAAGGGTCACCGCTTTATTTTCCCCAGCATCCGCATCGGTCACTGTGATCACCCCCACCGTGCTATACTTTGGTAAGTTCTCCGACACGAAAAACTGGAAGTGATTATGAGTAAACTTGGGACTGTTGTCATTTTCATCCAACACAGTAACAATTACAGCTGCTTGACTCTGCAAAGGAGGGGTGCCATTGTCTCGGGCTGTAACAGTGAAAATGAAACGTTCCTGCTCTTCTCTGTCAAAAACTCTGGAGGCTGTCAAAACTCCTGTCTTTCGATCCAGATCGAAAAAGGAGGCATTAGGGCCAAGCTGATAAACAATGTCTGCATTTTTCCCACTGTCTTCATCTGTGGCACTAATAGTTGTTAAGTATAGACCACGCCGGTTATTTTCAGAAACTGACAGCTCAATTACAGGCTGGCTGAAAATCGGAGGGTTGTCATTTTCATCCTCCAGTTTAACTCTTACCAGGGCAGTCTGGTTCAAACTGGGCTTGCCAGAATCAGAAGCAACAATTGTAAAGCTGAATTCTTTGGTGCCCTCATAGTCCAATAAGGAAGAGGTCTCTAACAAATACTGGTTGTCGTAAACCGCCTTCAAGTGGAAGGGGACCTCTCTCTCAATGAAACAGATCACTTTGCCATTCACATCAGTGTCCTTATCTGAAACCGTAATTAGGGCAATCTTTGTATTGATGGGATCTTTCTCAGATAAGTACACTGTGCCGTTGATGGGACTTATTATGTACCTGAGGTCTATGTTAGGAGGGTTATCATTTACATCAGTGACATTGATGGTAACAGTTGCCCGAGCCGGTGTAGAGCTACCATCACTAGCCAGCACTGTCACTTTGTGAACAGCAGTCTCTTCTCGATCTAAGGACCTCTGAACTGTAATCAGCCCTGTGGTGTTGTTCAAAGCAAAAAATCTTTTGGTTGCAGGGGCGACTTGGGCACCAAAAATATATCTGATTTCTGCATTGCTTCCTATATCTGCATCTGTAGCATGAAGCTGAATTACAGAAGTGCCTACAGGGGCATTCTCTGGTATATGTACCTCTACTTGACTCTCTTTAAACACTGGCCTGTTATCATTGACATCACTTACTGTGACTTGCAGGATGGCTGTGCTGGATTTCTGAGGGGTACCTCCATCCTCCACCTTGATTTTCATCACGTAGGTGTCCTTTTGCTCTCTGTCCAAGTTCTGCTGCACAATCAGCTGAGGCCATTTCTCTCCTTCTGGAGTTTCTACAATATCCAGTCCAAAGACACTTTGCCCATTTAACAACTCATAGTGCTGTACGCCGTTGAAACCTGTGTCAGGATCCGTTGCTGATGGGATTGGAAAGCGACTGTTGATCAGAGTGTTTTCTGGGATGGAGATATTGATGACAGGGGATGGAAACATAGGTGCATTGTCATTAGTATCCTTTACAATGATTTTTATTTTGATCAGCCTAAAAAAATCATTGGGGAGAATCACCACTTCAAGTTCAAAGAAACACTCATTTTCTTCTGCATAGGAAGCTCCAGCACAGAGTTTTTCTCTGTCTATTCTGTTAGATGTTGTAAAGATTTCCCCTGTGGTACTGGAAACTTTGACCAGAGGGGCATCCCCTGCTTTAGACACCAGTCTGTAGACAAGGCTGGCACTGGTCCCTGTGGCAGCATTGATATGAGAAATGTTCAGGTCCTTTGGTATGTTCCCTATGGGTACGTTTTCAGGCAGTTCCTCTCTAATAGTGTAAATAAGTTCTTGAGCTATAGCAGAATCCAGCCTTAAACAGGCAATCAAAGCAGCCAACAGGTAAAAATCCCTCAGGTCCATGATAATGTTTTTATTCTCTTTTCCTGGATTTTAGGACTTAAAGATTTCCACAGAGGAATGATGCGCGATTTGCAAGAGGAGGCATGCATGGACTGCAGGATGCATTACATCTCATTTCTTATTTGGAGACAGCACTGTCAACACAACCACACAGAACAGCGTTATTGTTTTTTTGGGCATGACAAATCCACAGTCTTCAACTACTACTTGTTTTTGCAATGCACACTTGCAGCAGTACATTTTCCTACTGCTCCCTTTTACAAGCAATCCCTCTGGACAAATGCACCAATATCCCATCGGCTGCATTTGCACAGAGCGAGAATGGAAATAACTACTTGCAGGATTAAGGGTAGCTACAGTCTCGACATGTACTTTCTGAATAATTTCTTGGTACACCGTGTAATCTGTAACGTGCATCCCCCCTCTACCCTCCTCCACCCAGTCATTTAGTGCAAGTAAAAAAATCTTCACGCACTACTTCTGGATTCTAACTGCCATGTCAGCTGCCAAATGTAATTTGTTGTTTGCTTCCACACATGTTTTTTAGCTCTTGCTAACCAGATTTTTCCTCTGCTCTTTGTGTCTTGCATCCCCCTCTATAGCTACCGTACAGGGAAATAACCACCCGGACATGCTGCTGCTGCAGCAGTCGTCACTGGCTAGTTCACATCCCTGTTAACTGATGAGACAATAACAGGACTTAGTTTCTTACACTCTCGGCTCAATGTTTCCTCTCCAGATGTTGGATACTTCTCCTTCTGTTTAATAACCTTAAACTTTATTTGTTTGTCTTTAAACACAGTCTAAATCAGGAAGCTGGAAATTCCAAATGCAACTTAGGAGCAGCCAGCATGTTTACAGATGGGGGGGGGGGGGGGGGAGATATATTTTCTGATGACGAGGAGGAAAAAAGGTGCAGTCTTTCCCCATTGACACTGATCTCCATTTAGGATGTTATTAGCAGCTGCCACAGATAAATACTGCAGACTAATAATGCAGGTGGGGAAAAAAAAAAAAGCGACAGACAGACTTCTGTTTGCATGCTCTGCTAACCGCGAATTACCCGGGTGCAAGGCTGCCAGCACCTAGGGTTTGGCGGAACCGGGCTGCCCCTAAACACTAATCTTATCTGCATTAAGCTGCACGGTAGCTGATGCCCGTGATTACTTCCAGCAGAGTGATGCAGGTAGGGATGCAGAGACAGCGAGTAGATGAGCCTTTGCCACCAACATCAACTGAATCCGAAACACTGATTCTTT
>NW_010559542.1:0-571 GCF_000687285.1 Phaethon lepturus | reverse complement strand
CCCTGCGTGTTGGCTTTTTTTTTTTCCCTCCCCTTTAAATGAAATGCATCACAGTGTATGGGTAACTTTGCACTTACGTTGGTCGTCTACCTTTGACGATCTGCTGCAGCTAAGCAATGATCTGTTCCAGCAGATACAGCACAATGCATCTGGTAAACCACCAGTTTTGGAGAAATCAGCGGCAGCCAAATGCTTCCTCCTTGAGATATGTGTTGCTTCGGGGTGGCAAATTAGCAACTCCAGGGAACAAATTCACAGTTCTGTCGTTAGTCATCCTCTCCACGTTTCATTTCTATTAAGCGGCGATCCTTCGGGTGTTTAACGTGCACGCAACAACCCAAACAAACAGCAAGCAAAAATCCGGTGCACTTCTTCAGACCGGGGGTATTTTCCACTCTGCACTGCACACAATTTCCATCCCTCTCTCAGCAGAGCAGAGACAGCTACATGAAGTCTGCAACTTCTTACTGGAAATGACAAGAGTTGGGCTGGCGGTGCTTCTCTGTCCCTCTTTATCTCTGGGGTGATAGTTGCCCACCAAAAAAAAAAAAAAAATCCTAATAGGTTATTG
>NW_010559541.1:26428-28309 GCF_000687285.1 Phaethon lepturus | reverse complement strand
AGGTCGAGCCATGCAAGGTGATCCCAACAGATGGGAATACAACAGATCTAAACATTTCTTTCTTCTTACTTCTATGGGCAGTGTATTGTGATGTGGAGATTTTTCAGTCTGCCACTAAAATAACCACAACAGACTAAGACTGTGCCTCAAATTTTCCCCACAACCCTCTAACCAGCTACACATTGAAATCTTTTTTATTCATTATAACTTTGAATAGCCATGCTAATTTCTTAAATAGGGCTACTTTTAAGAAAAAAAAAATTAAAAAATGCATATTAAATGTTTTTTTCCTAGTAATTTTTTCTGTTAAAGCTAAGACATGCCCTGAACTCCAGGTCCTACAGGATTTGTTTAACATCGTCATCTTGAAGAGACTGTAAAGATGGCTAAAAAAAGCCCCATAAAAATACGAAACAAAAATAACTACCAGCAAAAAAATATTGGCAGGTTGCCTACTCTTTGCAGTTTTTCATAAGCTTTTAATGTAATTGCAAATCTTGGAATAGTGGTTGGTTTTCCTAAAACCCTGATTATTGGAGTAATTTCAGGAGAATATCAGCAGATATTGGATTTTTTAACTATGTATACTTCTTTAATGGTGTCGACTGCAGAAGATTTGATGTGCAAAGTGATAGTCTCACTGTTTTGGAGGTACAAGTTATGATTTTTGAACTCCTGTCACCAACAATGCAGTCACAGGCATATGTTCAAAATAAAGATTGATTCTTTCCGGTGATATTAATGTTACTAAGTTTTACTAGATAAGGAGAGCTTTACAGATGTTTACAGGCACCTAAAAGACATAACTTCCTAAATCCCATCAGTATTCAGGTCCCTAATTCTTTTAGCTGTTGGAAACTTTGGCTGCAGGGACATTTAGCCTAGGATGTTGAAGTCAGGGTAATTATGGACAAGTTAGATCTGAAGTAGGACTATTATGTTACACGGGTCTTGCTTTTACTTGGTGAATTTTATTTGGAAGACCACACTTCCATACTTACATTGGTGACTCATGTGATCAAGATACACTTCTCCCAGTATATTGAGTGAGAAGTTGAATGGCTCACCAAAATTCATGTATTACTTCAAAGGCACACATTATTTATGCACTTTTCCAAGTAAACTGCATGGAAAAATGTAAATGAAGCATAATGCTCTTATGAATTGAGCCCTAAGCATTTTTGGTTTTAGCATATAAACTGCTAGTCAGGATGTGATAGGAACGCCTTCACCACAATTTTGCAAACTGCAATTACGTTTCCCCAGTAAAACCCAAATACTTAATATGGTCCTGCTGCAGCTGTACTAGACAGGTAGTAATTGGAAAATTTAATTCAGAGGCTTTACCTCTTATATACTAAAGATAAGGTTACATGTTGCATACGGAAGAGATTTTGTCAAATATGAAAAACTATGCTCTGCTAATTTTACACTTGGACATCTCTAAAACTATATTGTAAACTGCAGTTCGTCTCTGAAGAAAAAGAAGACTATTTCTATCTAAAATTATTTTTTTGCCTCCTGAATCAACCATAATTAAAATAATTGCATTTAATCTTTTCATAACCTTACACACAGTGCATTTCAGCCCTGAGGATTATGTTTTGAAGTGCACAGAGACAAATGTACATGTTTAACTATTAGTAATATAAAATAAAAGCAAAAAAGAAATCATCTGAAGATGTGTATCTGGACACAGAAGTCAGTGTCTTCAGGAGAGAGGACACTATCCTTTGTGGCATGAAATCTCATGCCTTTATCTGTCACATCCATTTTTATCTTCATTGTCAGAAAAATTTGCAAAGAAGTGATCTGCATTACACTTTGATTATTGCACTTTGAATCTGCCCAAACTTATTATGATCTGAGAGGACTTTCCTC
>NW_010559541.1:2288-26397 GCF_000687285.1 Phaethon lepturus | reverse complement strand
CCTCTTTCCCGTTCCTAAGTGATCTTTCTTCTTTGTATGCCAGGTCTGCTGTCTACTGTTTTGGAGACATAGTCCAAATAATACAAGCGGTATTTTGTTTTTTTAACTGATAGGTCTGTCGCTGGCCCTAGCCTCTGTTCAATCTGGTAGTGACTGGATTTGTGTAAAATAAAAAAAAAAAGATCAATGAACCAAAAACGAAAAATAAAAGAAAAAAAAATTTCATATTTTTGTATATATTGAGAGAGAGAGAGAAGCTATATGTACACACGCGGATGAGTAACTTTTTCGGGATGCATTGTTTGTTTCAGGATACAGTTCTTACACTTCTTGTATGGTGGATGTTGGGGGCTGCTATAGGGATTTTCATTTCTTGCTGTGAACATACGGTTGAAGGTTTTCCTTGAAGACTCCTCCCTCTCTGTAGAAAACTTGTTTTTCCTGCTAGAAGTAGCAGGGGAAAGATGCCATACCAGAGAAAGAACTTGCCTGCAGGTGATTACTGTGTCCTGTGGCATACTCCACATTTCATTTCATTTGCATTTTCATGAGAGTGTTTAGCTGCATGTGAACTCTTCTTTGGTTTTTGTATTTCATTTTTTTCCCTATACAAGGCAGCAAAACTTCTCTGCAAATGAAACCTGGCACATCAAATCTGTCCACAAGATGGCATATCACTCCTGCAATTTCAGGGAGCCACATATGGGATGGATCAAAATTCATCTGTTTCCCTCATGCCTCAGAAAAACCTCCCTTTCCATGCAGTAGGATAATCTTGTGCCTCCTGTATTTCTTAATGGTACATCAATATCAGAGATAGTTGTACTAGAGTCTTTAGAGAGGAAAAATAATTTCCCCCATCTCATCCCTCAAATCACTGTAGAAGGATTTTTGTTTTTAAGATATTGTTCATATGTAGAAGAAAAAGAGATTGGAAAGGATTGTCTTATCATGGCTTCTGCTGATACAGTGAAGAAAAGCTGAATGGTGCTTTGCAGGGCAATATAGTTTTCAGAGCTGCTACCATCACTGAGGTACAACACAGTGGTTTGGGAAGGGACGATGAAATATACAATGCATATTACAATGGGTCTTTTTTCAATTCCCAGTCTAGCACATGCGATGATAAAAGTAATCTTTGGAAACAGGTTATAGCAAATATCACAGAGTCCTCTTTAAACTGTGTTTTGGCAAGCTACTGAGACAAAAGGGACTACTGTAGCTTGCCCACAAGAGGGTGTCAGCTTTAGCTGTGTAGAGCTTTGCCCCCATCTCTTCAGCAGACTTCTGTGTGTCCCTCAAGGGCTGTTCTGCAGCTCATGAGGCTAGTGGTTTTGTCTTAATTTTTCCCTCTTCGCTGAGCTCATTTCTCATTTTTGGGTCTCCAGGTTGGGCTGAGAAGATGGACCCATTGGTTAGGAGGTACCCTCAGACCTCTGTTAAAGTCATGCTCTTCCCTAGCATTCCTACAAGGTCCTGAATGAGTTACGCAGGTTCTGTGAGACATCTCCTATCATGGAAAAGAGATGATGGAGAGCACTCCTGTGCCACAAGGCTGCGACAGTAAGGAAATTCAAAGTAACAAAGGGCTCACGTTATTTAGCCCTTCTATAAGAGATCACTTACAATGGCAAAATGTATATTTTCCCTTTGCTTAACCTGTTTAGAGTACAGTTAGAAAAAACTCAAGGGCACAGTTTTTCAAACTAATATCTTAGTTTAGTTTGGGGGAAAGAATTGGCTGAAATGGTGTGGTTGAGGTTTTTCTTTTCCATTAATGGGAGGCTGACAGAGGGAGAGGGATCAAAATAAAGATCTTTTTCTAGACAAATGAAAATATTTGCAGAAAATTTGTCTTTCTTTTTTGATTCCACTTCCCCCTCCATCACAAAATTTAAATGTGCAAATGGGAGATATCCTACCTCCTTTTTTCTTTGTTTGCTTTCCAGATGCTGAAGGGGAAAGTTTGATGGAAGGAAGATATAAACTGAGAAAAAATGAAATTAATAAATAAAGAACTTCTGGGAAGAGGGAAGGGATTGTTTTTCTTTTAAAACATTACTTGCAAGAAACAACCATCATTTTTCAAAGAGCTGAAGTCTTTCTCCCCACCGTATGCTGCTCTGTTTTGCTCTGCAGAGACCAATGCCAGCTCATACCACTGGGTTCATGGTGCTGGCCCTGGCTGAGCCCCAGACCTCCATTGGCCATTTCTTAGCTGTCAGAGATGCCACGAATGGTCAGTTCAGAACACTTAAAGGACCACTGTCAAAATGATTTTATTGAAATATGTTGTAGAAGTGTGACTTAAAAAAGTTCAATGGCAAAGTTCACTTTATTACTTTCTTCACAATGGATATAACAAAGATCCAAAACTACTAAGATGGAATCAAGGTTACCAAGATAAAAATCAAAGTCACTGTGCTGGTTTTAGCTAGGATAGAGTTAATTTTTTTCATAGTAGCTAGTATAGGACTATGTTTTGGAATTGTGTTAAAAACAGTGTTGATAATTCAAAGTTGTTTTAATTATTTTTGAGCAGTGCTTATACAGAGTCAAGGCTTTTTCTGCTTCTCAAATCACCCTCCCAGCAAGTTGGCTGGGGGTGCACAAGAAGTTGTGAGGAAACACAGCTGGGACAGCTGACCCCAACTGACCAAAGTGATATTCCATACCATATGATGTCATGTTCAGCATGTAAACCTGGGGAAGAATGAAGGGGGGGAAGTTCAGAGTGATGGCATCTGTGTTCCCAAATAGCTGTTATGCATGCTGGAGCCCTGTTTTCCTTGGAGGTGGCTTAACACTGGCCTGCTGATGGGAATTTGTGAATGAATTCCTTGTTTTGCTTGTGTGCGTGACTTTTGCTTTACCTATTAAACTCTTTATCTCAACCCATGAGTTTTTTCACTTTTACTCTTCTGATTCTCTCCCCCATCCCACCAGGGGGAGTGAACAAGTGGCTCTGTGGTGCTTAGTTGGTGACTGGGGTTAAACCACAACAGTTACCAATACAGAATCTTAGTGCAAAATAATACAAGAGTATGTGTGATATCGGTCACTTAACAAAGATTTGCAGTTGGTAAGAGGTCTCTCTGCCTTGAAGAGCAACCTTGATAAGCATCCCAGCTCAAGGGGAGATCACCTACCATGCAGCCAGATGCTTAGCAGAGAAAGTTCAAAGGTGGCTCATTTAGGCTGTCAAGTTTACAGAATAAAGTTGTTGGCTCGTAAACAAATTACATGTGATGCAAAAAGTATGCATGAGACTCCTTGTACCCACAAATTTCTTTGTTCCTTGATAAATGAGTCTTGGAAAAGCCACCTGCTATTCACATGTTAATTAGCATGATCAGTGTTCTAAGCTTATATGCACTGATGCTCACTGTGTCACTGTGCTTCTGTGTGCATTTTCAGAGAACAGACTGGAACTAGAGAAATTCTTGGCCTGGTTGTGGTTTAGACCTTTATGTCCTTTGGAGCTTGTACCAAACTACTGCCAGTTTGGTTATGGAGTCAAGTGGCTGGAAGTGTCAGCTTCCTCCTACAAGCCCAAACTCCCTTTTGCCTACAGTGGCTGCATCCTGGCCTACCAGCTGAGTGCAATTATCCTGTCAAGTACCTGATTAAATGACATTAATACTTGGGCTAGCAATATTCTTGGGCTAGTCATTCAACCTACCAAAAGTTTATTTTTCCTTTGGGAGGACTATCTTCTCTAAGCAAAGGCTGGGATAATCAGAGTTAATGCCTAAGTGCTGACCTTCAGATATCTCCTTTTTCATGCCCATTACACCTCAAGAGAAGAGGAGGCAAGCTGCTTCTCAGGCCACCAACTCATCCAACTTGCTGTGACGCCTCTGTCTCTATGCCACATGTGTCACCAGCCAACTAGTGTGTGGGTTGACCGGGCCTAGGAGAGCAGCTGCTGGGGTTGCAGCATTGGGCAGCCTCTTGGGACTGGCAGAGGAGGAAGGATGATCTCCCTGCAAAACAACAGAACAGTAAGCTAGCCTGCCCAGAGACACCACTGCAGAGTCGGCCCGGATGTCTGTACATCAATCTCTCTGGCTACCTCCCATGTCACCTCCTGCATCAATGCCATATAACTGCTGACACCTGCTACTGTCTGGCCAGCTTTTCCAAAATTAGGGCTTGGCATTACAGGAGGAAACCTTGCAAATGTGTTTGGCAATAAGAAGGGCTCATTGTTACTGATGTCCCTGTCATCCTTTGCATATTGACTTCCACAGAGTTACACATGTGGTGACTGATGATGAAAACACTCACTGTTAATGGAGTTCACAGGCCATTAGAGCTAAAAAATGAACAGTTGATCCAGGCAAGAGGAATTACAATCCACTCTTTCTCCATAATTACAAAGCGTGTGCTTTGGTCCTTTTCTTTCCTTCTTATGTAGTAATAAACTCAGCATGCACACAAAATGTGGATTGCAAGCAGGAAGTAAAGTTATAATAAGGAAACATGCAAAGGAATGTATCACGTGCTAAGCGATGAGAGGCACGGTCTTTTAGAAAAGTGAGCAGCTTAACTGTTCCCAATGACTATGGCCTTGCAGTAGCACACTCTGCCTTCACAACAGAAAGGAAAAAACAGTATCATACTTAATTATAATTTTCACTACCACATTTAGGGAGTAATTCTTTTTTTTTCTCCTAAAATTTCCATTTGCTGCATGGGGTTAGAGAGACCTAACTAGGTTATTATGGTTGAGATTGGGTAAACAATGCAAGCAACATTTATTTGGAGATGGAAATGAGCATGGAAATAGACCCCTTTAGACCTTTTTTAGAATGCAATTTAAAATTAATTAAAAATGTAAAGGGTAAATTGAAAGCTAACAATTTCAATCTCATGTGGGAAATGTAGACGTATTGATTGAATGCCATATCTAGGTGATAGTTACTGTAACATACATAAACCGCAGACCTGATTCTTACCATGCAAGAAAAACCTACAATGAAATTAACAGTATAAAATGATAGAGCCCAGCTAATTAAAGTGAAGATTTAGTGTGTATTTGAGGTGTGGTCTGTCACTGAATCCAAGGACATTCTGCAGGATCTGAGTAGGGTTTCCTCTTCTAGTTGGAAAGATGTGATGGGACTTCACCCTTGTGTTGGTATGTGGCTTGGAATCTGTTGCTGAATTGCACTGTAGAATGCCAAATATTGTCAAAAATACTTGTTTTCACTGAATCACAGGATAATTACAGTTGGAAAAGACCTTCAAGATCATCAAGTCCAACCATCAACCCAACACCATCATGCCCACTAAACCGTGCCCTGAAGTGCCATGTCCACATGTTTTTTGAATACTTACAGTAAGGGTGACTCCACCTCCTCCCTGGGCAGCCTCTTCCAATGCTTGACCACTCTCTCGGTAAAGAAATTTTTCCTAATATCTAGTCTAAGCCTCCCCTGGCGCAACTTGAGGCCATTTCTTCTCGTCCTATCACTAGTTAGTTACTTTGGAGAAGAGACCAACATCCACCTTGCTACAACCTCCTTTCAGGTAGTTGTAGAGAGTGATAAGGTCTCCCCTCAGCCTCCTCTTCTCCAGACTGAACAACCCCAGTTCCCTCAGCCACCCCTCGTAAGACTTGTGCTCTAAACCCCTCACCAGCTTTGTTGCCCTTCTCTGGACATGGTCCAGCACCTCAATGTCCTTCTTGAAGTGAGGGGCCCAAAACTGAACACAGTATTTGAGGTTTGTTTATATTTATATAAATTTATTTTGTATCTTGAATATACCTTATATCTTATTTTTATTTTTATATTTTAGATAGTTATTCATATATTATTTATGAGGTTTAGATTGGATATTAGGAAAATTTTTTCACTGGAAGTGTTGTTGAGCATTGGAACAGGCTGCCCAAGGGAAGTGGTTGAGTCACCATCCCTGAAAGTATTTAAAAGATGAGTAGATGTGGCACATGGTTTAGTGGTAGACTTGGCAGTGTTGTTAGGTTTACGGTTGAACTCAGTGATCTTAAAGGTCTTTCCCAACCTAACTGATTCTATGATTATATGATTTCTAGAGGTGGTGTTTGAGATGGGGAAATGAATTGCCCTCTAGAGATATTTATCTCTTTGGCAAGAGGAAGGTTGGATAATTTGTTTGGACAGATGCTTAGGAGGCCTGAGACCTACCCTAGGTCTCAGCTGTCTCCTTGGCTGGACCTCACTTATGGAATGGAGGAGATGCTTCTCTCTTCCCTTAGTCTCCAAGTCACAGTTTAGTGGAGAAAGGGCAGTCTCCCTTGATACACATACATGTCCCACATCTATTACACAGGGAACCTCATCCTAGTAGAGGCTTCTATGGTATTAGTCACAGGCTTTATATGGGAAGGAAGAAAATGGATTTCCAGTGGACAGAAAGTCAGTTGTGTTTTTTAGGCAAAAGCACTGAAACAGGAATGGCCTTTGTCAGTTTTACTACGCAAGATGAATTTTAGCAGTTTGGCAGGCTTTTGATTTCTGCTGAGAAGAGGACTCTCTGAGCTCTACCATGGACTTCCAGAAGAACTGCTGTCAATCGAGGAATCAGGTATGTGGACCAGATGCATGGGTTTTATTATATATACAAGTCTGAGAAATTACAATATATCCAGAAGAGAATGAGTGTGGTCAGCATTTTTTCCTTCTCTTTTTTTTGCATTTCCTGCTACAAGTGGTGGTACTTTTGATCACACTAAATTCCAATTTGCAAAACTGAGTAGTTTTTTTTATTATATAATGGCAGTCTTTAATTCTGCTAACCTTTTCCAAGAGTGGGATGGAGGTCAGGGAAAGCAGAGATAATAGTTATATTTTTGTCCTATTATCCAGACAGGATGAATAAAGAGAGTTATAAAGAGTGCAAGTGTCATATTAATAAAAAAAAACGTCTGAAACACAAGTACTGCCTGAAATGAAAAAGTTTACTGCTTTCAAACTTAGGAAGTTTCCCAATCAGCGTGCTTAATCAAAGTGTAGGGTAGCTGAGCTGTGTCTTTTTTCCTGGAAGATCATGGTGCATTTGATCTTTTGGGATTCAAATGAAAATAAGCACTTTCTTCTCTAAGGAGTGTTTTCTCATTATGAAGTAAAATCCAATGCCCCTGAAGGCAGATTTTGGTCACTGATGGCAGTACCTTGACACACTTGTGCAGAACAATGTCTCCAGGCTCTTCTGCAACATTTTTGGGACTGCAGAGTGTCCACTATTTAGATCTTGGGTTGGCTTGACACAACAGGGAACTTCATTCAGAGCTCTGGATAGCCCTAGAACCATTCAAAATGGTGCAATAGCAAGGGATTGTGATATGAATCCAGGTACATTCACTGCCATTCCATGGAGATGTGTTCCTGTGGGCACACACCATGCTGTCTGCTTTGCACAAAGATGGCTTTGTCACAAAGAGTTGCTCCCAAGGTCCCTTCCAACAGAATGAGTGTCACATGATAGAGAATTTGGGCTGGAGATATTTGAAAAATCTGTATAATTGTGTCCAGGCCAGGTAACTGAAAGAACCATCGTTTAGTCCAAACTGTGCATGAGCCTTTGAGACCTGTGCAGGATTTTCCTGCCTACAGTGCTTAATTTCAAACTTTGCTATCATTGTCTAATCTGTTATCATCATCCAGGAAAGTATCAGCCCTTGGCCCCTATCTACACAAAAAATACTGCAAATACTTCTCAACTGTCAAGGAGCAGCTGGGGCTGGCTGCTCCTTAAGGGACAGGGAGCCAGGAACCACAGGGGATAATGTGACTGGCAGGGTAGGGATCTTACCAGACAGGAACCATCCCACAGTGCCCAAGTCTGGTGAGCAGGATCAGCCTGGGGATGGCAGCCAACATCAGCAAAGTGTCCAGACTGTCAGACAACTCTGTAATGATGGTAACCCAAGCTGGCAGTGTAAGACTGTGAGTCAGGATTGGGACCAGTGATGGTAACCCAGGCCCAGTGACCTTCAGGCAAGTCAGTAGTGACAGAGCAAGTCTGCGGTCAAGACAGGAAGACTTTCTGTGAGTCAGGGTCCAGATCAATGGTGTTCATGGCCCCCAGGCTTGGCTGCAAAACAGCTGGTGATGGTCATTCATACAGCACAGTGCAGGAAAGGAGTGAATGTCCAGGCCTGAGCTTCAGTGGGGGTAGACAGAGGTGCAGGAGAGAGTGATTAGACCCACTAGTGCTCTCGGTGTCCTGACATCAGGCTGCTCTGGATGTTTGGGCTCCAGCTGCCATCAGGTCTTTACATGTGCAGCTGTGTCTCATGTCTCAGAGGTCTGATTTCATATGTTAGTGTTTAACATCAAGATAACGGCAGTGTCCAAGAGTGAGCCAAGAGGGGAACCGCAGGTGGGTCTCACAGACAGGTCTTCTCTGCTGGTCTTGTGATGGCCCCAGGCAGTTGGGGTGACACAGCCAAAACTTCATGCTGATGTAGATGAGTGTTCTAATTTGTCTGGAAAAAGACATTACCAAAGGAAAGGGGTGGTTTATATTTTCTTTAAAGTAGGATGAATTCCCTGATCTGGCTCCCTCTACACAAAGCTGAAGTGCTGCAGCCCCAGGAAGAAGCTGTATAGACCAGAAATGTAAAGCTACACCTTGAGCCATATTGCTGCCAAAGTCTGTAAAATGAAACTTTATGAAGCCTAACACCAAAGCTAGTAAGTTAAAACCTAAATGCTCTTTTGAGAGTCAAAACATGAGAGTACATCTTCAGAAACACAAATTTTCTACATATATCTCTTTCAAATCTTCGAAGTATCATTGAGTTTTGGATTTTCAAACTTAACCAAACTGACGATCTAATTTTTTTTTTTTCACTGGCACTGAACATTTTTTCCCAGTCTGGGAGAAGGGTTAAGGAGAGTCAGTTGCTTTGTATGTGGTGGGAGTGCCCACCAGAATTAGCACTAAGACTATCTTGCAGCTTGACTCTGTGTGAAATTCACACAGAAAAGATATCTAGTGGCGAGCCAAAATGTTGATATAATGATTGCCAAATATTGTCACCACTGGAGGATCATTGTGCTTTGCTGGGGCTGCAGACGGAAAAAATATGATTTAATCAATCTGAGGCAAAATAGATATAAAAATAACAATTAAACCAAAAAATCTTACAACTTGGCTCATCGATTGTAATACAGGTAGGAATGATGGTGATTTTGCAGCATATGAGTGAACTTTGCAGGTCTGATGTTTCTCCAGACCTGCTCCAGAGGGCAGTCTTTACCTTAAGTTCATCTACCACCAGTGAAAAGCACATGGGCTTTATTAACATACTTAGGCTTGTTTGTCACTGAAGTGCAAGTGTCATTTTAGCACTTCACCGGTCACAACACCCTCTCTGGTCTTTATAAGAAATAACATATTCCAGTATTCTTTGTTTCCATCATATCTCCAGAAGAAGCCAAGATTTTATTATGTTTATAAAGTTGGTTGGAAGATGGAGAGTGCTGTAGGCAAAATATTTCACAGAAAGAATTAGGTTATATTGTAGCTGGGGACTTGTGGTACAGTATGTTGGAGTAACTTTTTTTCCTTCTTTCTTTGTTGGTTTTCCATGAGGCTTTTTTCTTGTGTGTCCTGAGCTGTAGAGGCTCTAATGCAAATTTGATTATCTTAGGTAACTGCAGCTGTGCTTTTTTCTTCCACACACAACTGCCTAGGTGAGACCACTGCCAGGCAGCCGTTGGGCACCACCAGTCAGAGAAGCTCTGGGCAGAGATGCTCTGTCGGGCTGCTGTGCAGCATAGTACCATGCCCTGCCAAAGCATGATCCACCAGCAGTGCATGCCAGTTTAGTGCAGAGCAGACACTCTTTTATGGCTTACACAGTCTTCAGCTTGCAGTGGGGCTGATGAGGAGCTCTATCGTCTTCCCTTCTTCAAGGCTGCTTTCAATTACAGCCTTTCCAGCTCCAGTTCAGCCTTTGTTTGGATTGCCAGTACATGTTTTTTCCATCAGCTCTAGGGTTCTTTGCATGCTGGCTGCTGTCTTTTTGTTCCCACTGCCTAAGTGGATGTTCTGTTCCAGGCAATCTGTCCCTGGTTTAGCTGCAGAAAGCCACACAAAAGTCATTAAGTACCCATAGCATAACCACCAGTGTTAGGCAGCATTGCAGTGGAAAGCTTTTCAAGCAACTGTTTGGCTTTAATTATAAGGAATTTCCTTCTGTGGAAAAATGGATTTCTGCCATTGCATGTATCCAGGATGCGCTAGATTTCACATGCCTCAGATTAATGCTTTAAATGGAGCATCATCTTTCCTGTAACATGTGCTTTAACACATGTGTATACACTAGTTTCCCTAACCTTGTTTCTTCCGGCAGCTCACATCCTCAGGGGGTGGTTACCTACTAGAAAAGGGAACCATGAGATGAACTTTCCAGCTGGTCACACCTTGTACTAATACACTGAGGGCAATGCTCAATGTACCTCACACTTGCACTAGAAAGGTGCATGGTTTTGTTCTCTGGAAACACAAAAGCAGAGGTTTATTCACATTTCAGAATCAGATCAAGTGGAGCTTCCATCCATGCTGGCTCATGTTCAGCTTGCTGTTTAACAGGATCTCAGTTTCCTTTTCTGCAGAGCTGCTGCAAGGCAGTTGCTCAACAGCATGTCCTAGTGTATGGGATTATTACATTCCAGATGCAGGCTTTGCATTTGCCTTTGCAGCAGTTCATGACATTTTTTGTCAGCTCAGACCTCTAGTCAGTTGAGGTCCCTTGACCTCCAGAATATCAGCCGTTCCTCCTCTGATATGGTGGATTTCACAAACCAATGGCAATGTGCTGTTTTGTACTCCTTAGGTAGCTGATAAGGACATCAAATGGCTGTAATCCCTGTGCTGACTGCTGAAGAATGTTACTGATATCTAGCTGCAGGTTAGACTTTGGCTGTTCACTCACTACCACTAAACCCAGTGCTTCAGCCAGTGTTCCACTCACTCATCCAGTCTGTACCTTCCTAATTTGGCCACAAGGGTGCTATGGGAGATTAAGTAAAAAATCAATGGTCTGGCTAAATGATATCCTCTACTCTCGTTTTGTCTACAGAACTAGTGATTTAATCAGAAAAGGGGTGCATCTGACATGCCTCTGCTCCATGACTGACAGACTGTGGATGTCACCAGTTCTGTGGATGGGCAAAACTCCTGGGCTGTCACTGGTTATCCCATCATGCCCGAGGCATGAGGCTGTCAACAACTCGGTGATCTGTAATGACAGTGCCCTACAGGGACGCCAGATCTTTTAGTACATGGGAGGAGAGCATGGATGTCTCTGAGATAGGGTGCATTAGAAAACCTGGAGTCTTGTGACAAAATCCCTGGTTTGGAGATCACGTTTTTTCAAAACTGTGTTTTGGAAGAAAATCTCCAGTCAGCGAAATTTCAAACAATTCTGTCAATGGAGACATCAGTTGCTGCTCTGAAGCAGAGGACTGCAGTGAAATATCTGATAGAAGTCAGGTCAATTTAAATCCATTTTTCACCAAGTAGTTGATGGTAAGATTAGATACCCAAAAAACTCAGGTCCTCATTGTTCTGTGAGGGTGAATCTCTTTTCCTGGTGCATTGTCAATTCTTTCTGGTTTCACACAGAAACTGGAAATGTCTTTTAAGTGGATTTCTTTTAAAAAAAATTTCCCTTGGAGAGGATAACAAATCTCTTAATATGTGCAAATATGGAAATATTGATCTGATGAGTTTGTCATCATTGCTGAAATTTAAAGTGTTGAATGCTGAGGGGAGGGAGAATCTCCATTTACAATATAATGTCCTCTTCTAAAGGTCTTGGTCTAGATTACATTATTGGTAATGGGCTTGTTCTTCTCATCCCTTATGCATCAGCTTTGTATCCACATAATCCTCATGGATTTCAGGTACTAACTCTAACAAAGTTTATGTAATAGATTTGCCAAGGGTCTGGGATGATTGGAGGGAGACAACAGAGGGTTGTGGAGCCAGCAGGTAGGTGTGCAGGGGACACTTACGGGGCTTGAGATAGTTACCATCCATGTTGTCATTCCTGAAACTGGGCCTCCTACCCCACAGTCCTTATTTCCCTCCCTCCTTCTGTCTTAATAGCTAGGAGGGCATTCTGGGTCAGTTGTGCATGCAGGTAATTAGGACTCCTTCCTGTCCATCTGCAGCACAGCTATGAGATCTCATCTCAACTGGATGGAGAAAACCGCTGTTGAGCTCTAAGTGAGAGAAGACATGCAAGATAAGCATAGAGAAAAGTGGAATTGTTGAAACCCTTGTACTACTCAAGGACTCAAGAGAAAAATACTGCTGTGAAAAGGTATAAAAACCTAAGGAAAAAAATAATGATGAGAGCTGGAGATAGCAACTCAGAAAGATCAAGGAGCATCTTGCTCAGTAAAGGCCAGCACAACCCTTCCTGGCTGATGAATGCCTGGCTAGTGGAAACTCAGTGGGTATCTCAGGCAGGGTGGCAAGTACATTAATACTCCTAGCTGAGTAACCCCAGCTAAGTGCATAAGATAAGGTAGGTTGGTCCTACCTAGGTATTGCATGTATTAGCCAACAAGCAATTTCTCTGTGTTAAGTTGTTCATAACCCCTTTGGGCATGAGAAGAAAATGCTGAAATGAGAGTGATCTGTAGAAGATTATACTAAATTGTTAAAGTTCTGCTACCCTCTCTCTCTGACCTACTCTTGATTGACTGCATGTATCTTAACTTCCTGCATATGTGTGCATTTTATGACAGTGAGGGTGTTGTAATGTGCCAGTGTAACCCACTTGCATTGTGATTGGTGAGAGTTTCACTGGCATCAGTGAACAAAGTTAGGTCACTGTGATACCTAACTGGGAATCTCACCTGGATTTTGCTGTCCTTCACTGCACCATTACTACTATCTGAAGCTGGTAGAGGGAAACTCTCCTGTATTAATTCTCACAAGTGTACACACTGTACTCCTTTTATTTCTGTTTCTTAAATGTGCAGGTATATAGAAAGTTTCTTACCTTAAGATTTCTGCCTTTATTTTGTCCAAAATCTCGAGTAGACAAAGATCTTTTGTTTGTATTATATCATTTGTTTGCTGGACTGCCTGACTAGAATCCCTCTGGGATTTTCAGTAGCAGCAAGTAATATCTTGATGTGCTGTTCCAGTGATTCCAATCTTAATAAATGAGAAGATTAAGTGCAGTAAGTGACAGGTGTCTAAACTGTAGGTAGGATGATCTACCTTTCCTCCAGCAAGATTACTGAGTTCACTCTTGAGTATCTAAATGCTTGAGAGATATAGACTAATGTCCTGAAGTTCAGAGATCACCCAAAAGTATCAAGAACTGGGGTGGATTGCCTCCTTGAAGAAAGAATAAAGGAGATATATTATATATGTGTGAGCTAAGGGGAAGGAAAGTTTTAATCTCCACATATCTGAAGGAAGTGTAAACATAATGGAAGACTGCAAATTACTTAGTTGGCAACAGGGAATAATAAAAATCATGGGATATTAAAATAAGAGGAAACTCAATAGTGGGACAGGAAGGACGAAGGATGCTGTCCCCTGACAAACAGGGGAAGTTTGGTGTGTAGGAGACACCATGACAGCTAGAGCTGTTGAATGCTTTTGTGCTAGGTCCTGAACAAGTCCCTAGAGCTTAGACAGGAAGACTGCCAGGCAGGGACCTGCAAAGTATTTGGATCAGCATGATTTGAAAGGACTTCAACATGCCAGCAAAGGGGGTCTTTATTGTGGTGCTCTTAAGGGACTTTGCTGACTGCTAGCCTGTCTATGAAGGGAAGCTATGTGGCCTCATCGGGAGACACAGACCTGCAACCCTGTCCATATGCAGGGCTGTGGGGCTGTTGGGTTGACTGGACTGTGGGCCTGGTGAAATGTTCCAGCGAGCTGCTCCTGAATCACCCTAAACATAGGAGGTCCAACAGGTGAAGCTGAATAGCTGTTGGATGCTTTACATCTGTGCACATTTGTCTATGAATATAGCTGTTTTCATAGACATTAAGAGAAGTTTTATCTGTGGTTCATTTTATAAGTGACATGGTTGTCCATGAACTGCTTACTTTGATTATAGGATATTTGTAAGGTGTGGTTTGCCTACTCATTTGTTTTATTTACTGCTTGATTTGATAATAACCTTTCAGAACAACTAGGAACTAATACATGCTCACAGGGTGAATGTTCTGTCAAGTATTTTATAAAAGAATCTGCAGATAGTGTATTGTTCTACTATAACACCCTCACATCCTCTCTGTTTCATGGATCTGTGCTCCTCTTTTAGTGTCCTGGAGACAACCAAACCACAAATTCCTTGGTATTGCTCGCAGATGGGAATGCAGTGGTACACTAGGAAAGACAGAGTTTGCCAGCACTGGCAATGCACTGGGATCTGACATGGCACTGTTTTCCCACTCAACTTATTTTTATTCTGGCAAGATGGCAGAGGAGAACTAAAATATTTGCAGGGGAGATCTTGTAATTTGAGCTAATTATAGAGCATGTTGTTTAACACAGCACATGTTGTTCTCCTGGCTATTATCTCCTATCAGTGTACCAAAGGGTAGAATCACTATCTGTCTTCCATCAGCTCTTTTGGAGTCTATCTCCAAATTATTGCAGAGAGAGTTTAAGAACAGAAATGTATGCATGCAACAACAACAAGCCACTAAATCAACCACAATGTCAAAAAACAAATAACTTTTATAAGAATTATGGCAATTTTGAAACATTATTTCCTTCTTAATGGATCTAGAGCCATTTAAAGATTTTTTTAAAGTTGCTGTCTGTTGAAGTCTATTCATAGTAAACAACACAGGATTAAAGCAATTTTCATGAGGTATGCCTTTTTGAGAATACAATGGAGATACTACTTATTTGTATTTCATAGATGCTGATCAACATGCAAGACATGTTTGTGTGGTGGGTTGAACGTGGCTGGACACCAGGTGCTCACCAAGCTGCTCTATCACTCCCCTCCTCAGCAAGAAAGGGCAGAGAGAAAATAAGATGAAAAAAACTCATGAGTCAAGATAAAGGCAGTTTAGTAAAGCAAAAGGAAAGGCCATGTGCAGAAGCAAAGGAAATAATAAAAAGATTTATTCTCTACTTCCCATCAGCAGGCAATAATCCAACCACTTCTCGGGAAGTAGGGCTTCAGTACACATAGTGGTTGCTCTGGAAGATAAACGTCATAATAACAAATGCTCTCCCTCCCTGCCCCCTTCCTTTTAGCTGCTATTGCTGAGCAGACGTCAGCAATAAAAAGGTATGGAACATCCCTTTGGTCAGTTTGGGTCAGCTGTCCTGGCTATGTTCCCTCCCAAGATCTTGCCTACCCCGCAGCCCACAGGTGGGGGGACGGAATGGAGAGACAGCCTTGATGCTGTGCGAGCACTGCCCAGCAGTACCAAAACACTGGTGTGTTATCAACACCTTTCTAGCTACCAACAGAAAGCACAGCACTATGAAAGCTCCTATGGGGAAAACTAACTCCATCTCAGCTAGACCCAATACAGTTTGGCAATTATGGGTGAGATCTGGAGAGCAATGCTGCACTTTGCTCACTGAAGCTCAGATGAGTAATATCTGCCAAGTCCATATGTTTGATCTGACTTCAGAATGATACAGTCCTGATGTTTACTCCCACTGATGTTTGTCCATGTTGCCAGAGTTGAGAAGCTTTTAAAACTAATCTCAGGGCAGACAGGAGGCTAAGTCAGCAGATGACTTCTTCCTCTTCATCAGTGATTCATCTGTCACTGATTCTAATGTGTTGGTCTTGCTTTGGCAGGAGTTAGTGCTGCCTTTTCTTTCTCATAGATGTGTTCAGGGACTGGGTTCTGCTCTATAAAGACATGTACAGAGCTTTTACATTTACTTGAAATCAAAGACCAAAGATTTTGGAACTTGACTGCATTATCAGATGGTGGTATGAACAGAGTGTTTTGACTTTCACTTCTTGGCTTGTGTTATCAAGTGCAATCATGAAAATAAAACCTTGTGGTGCATTGCCAAATGATCATATCTTTATTACCTGTGTCTAATGCATGCTAGTGACAGTCCAGCTCATGAAAGGCATACAGCAGCGAGTGGGCACAATTCCCTCTATATGCCTATTCCCCTCCACACGCCTCTTTCAACTGCATTGGGTTGAACACAATGAAACCTGCTGCTATGTAACTCATCTCTAATTCTCCTGGATTGGCTATGATTAACAAATACAATTAAACAATGTACACACTACTTTACTAACTGCTGGAGAAAGGCATCCAATCAATTGATGATTTGACTCTCAAAATTACAAAAAAATGAAGAATGGGCAATGAAACTTAGAGAGATGTTTGAATTAATTGAATAATTCCGTTTAGCATTAACATGATGAAAGAACAAATCCCCTATTGGGAACAAATGCCTAATGCATATATGGGTTTTTCTGCATGCCTTTTATCATTCAGAACAACTGCAGTCTTCATGATGATATGGAAACAATTAAAATTTAAACAAAAGATTTGAAAGAAAAGACTTTTTTTGAGGACAAAGCAAAGTTGCAAATATTTCATAGGATTTTCAAGGAAGAGATTTTTTTGCTCTTTCAAAGTAGTATAACAGCAGAATTCAGAACATAAACATAACCAATCTGTCTTTCCATGGAGAGTGAGAGACTGCATTTCTTAGTCATAAAAGAATAAAATTCTAAGCAGCAAGTGAGGAAGGCATATTTGCAAAATGGATTTTATTTACATAAATTACATTGCTTATAACATTCCTTTAATCTAACTTCTCATAGGTAGTACATTGGTTCAAAGTGAGTGGAAAGTAAATTGGAGAGTAAATTGATTGCTTTAAGCCATTTTTGTGCAGATCATCTTCTTCCCATCCTTGGCCTTGGATCACTGGGAGAGCACAAGTCTGCTGCCTAAGGACGTGACTTCTGGAAAGCAATGATTAAATCCCATACAAGCTCTTCAGCATGACTCTGACCATTGTCTCTTTAGGATAGGAAATCAGAGCATCTGTCAACTGCTAGCAGAGGGTGGTGCCTTGTAAGCATCTGTGTATTGGGATATGACAATCTGTGTTTGGGAGTTTTCTTAACATAGCCACCAAATAAAAATGTCAGCAATGAATCTGGGTGCCAAAACCCGTCTTTCCTTCTATATATAAAGCATATTCCTCTGGAGTATGACATACAACCCGTCTTTAAGAGGAAACCCAGAAACAGATCTTAGCTCTGCAAGTTCTTGGTTTTTAATAGAAAAGGACAGTGTGAACTTTCTTTCTACAACAAACTTACAAATAGTCAAGAGGGCACATGTATATCAGATTGATTTGGTGACAGAAAAATGACCATGATGTGGATGCACTTAATAATCAGATCTTCTGACAATGTTTTTAGTGTGTTCTGACATTGCTTGTTTGAGAGTGGAGCTGAGGAAAAGAAGGAATTTCCAGCCCATAAAAATGTCTCTTCTGAATATATTGTACACTCAAATCATGCAGAAAAATTGAAATGCCACAATTTGTGTTCTTTTGCTACCTGTCTCCCTCTCCCAAACAGTCCTAATAGCTCTCTATTTGGAAATTGTGATGCACTTTGATTTTTGACACTTGTTAACAAAATATCTCCAAATATCTGATTGGAGTTATTCAATGTGACTTTGCTAAACCAGCTGGCAGAATTCCCCCAAAAGTTCCAAGTTCAGTCCGATGATATCCCAGCTAATGACACAGTGCCTTGGGAGAAGCAGTTGTAGATGTATCCTGCCCCTCTTCTTCCCTGCCATCTCCCATGCCATCTCAGAGCCTCTGACCCAGAGCCACTGAAGAAAGGCCTTGCACAACTGCTACAGTAGGTGTTAACAGAGCAAAGAGCAAAACTTTGGCAGGGCAGAGGGTGTTCCTTGAATTGACAGCTACAGCACAATCCCAGTGGATTGTAAATGCTGTCACAAAGGGTGAATGTCAAAAGCCAGCCAGGTTGCTTTGCTGATGTCTTGCTTTTATTACTTAGCTTCTGCAGAGACCAAGAGAAAGCTATCAGCCTCTGTAACCTCTTGTGACACATGTCCTGTAGCAGCAGGAGTGATTTAAGGTGCTATCTATTGACAGATTAGCCATCTTTCCCTGGTTGCGGAGGCCTTGAGAGGTTTCAGAAATCCAAAAATCATTTGTAAGCCTAACCAAACGAGAGCTCCAAGTGCAGAAATACAGAGCTGGGGCAGCATCTGCAAAATGCATGGCTTTAAAAACCAAGCTGATAAACCTCGTCCTGTCCTCCTTTGGTCCTGGTGTTCTGGGTGTGAATTTGGCACCAGCTATCTTCAGCTTGCAGGTTTCTTTTATTCTGTCAGTAATTCTGGCAAACTCAAAAACTGTTGTTAAATTAATCAATAGCAATCCGTACCTAAATCAAGCCGTAACCAGGTCTCTTGGGATGCAGTCCTGCTGTGAAGTGTTTGAGGCATCGGCCCCAGAGGAGTGCAAAAGCCTCATGTAGGCTTGCTTCCACAAATGTTGCTTAATGTCAGTGCTGATTTATAATTCAGTGCTCCACATAGGGCAGTGTTCAGAAAAAAGAAGCCCTCTGCAGTTAAGTATTAGACATACTTCCAGACTGCAACTCCAGGAGCTATGCTGGAGAACAGATGTTCTTCTTACTCAGTCTTTGGACTATTTGCATTGAGGCAAAAATTCCTCATGCACACATGTAGTAAGAATGTATTTGTTATTCACATTAAAAATGCTTATGTATCTCTGGCTTGTGTTATTGATATATATTGCTTTTGTTTCCTGATGCCAGATAGTCACCAGCAAATTGGATAATGTTCCTATCATTTATAATGTTTTTATAAATAATATGTGCACAGGAATAGAATGTACATTAAATAAGTTTGCTGATGATACTAAACTAGGAGGAGCTGTGGTAGAGGGTAGAGAGGCCTTACAGAGAGATCTGGATAGACTAAGGAGCTGGGCAATCACCAACTATATGAAATTTAACAAGAGCAAGTGCCAGATTGTGCACCTGGGACAGGATAATCCTGGCTATATGTACAAATTGGGAGACAAAAGCCTGGAGAGCAGGCCCGTGGAAAGAGATCTGTGGGTTTGGGTTGATGGTAAGTTGAATATGAGTCAACATTGTGTCCTGGCAGCCAAAAGGGACAACCATGTCCTGGGGTGCACAAAGCACAGGATAGCTAGCTGGTTGAGGGAGGTAATTGTCCATTGTCCCAATCTACACTTCACTCCTGCAGCCCCATCATGAGTTCTGTGTGCAGGTTTGGACATTTCAATATAAGAAGGACATCACACTATTAGAGTGTGTCCAGAGAAAGGTGACCAAGACTGTGAAAGGTCTCAAGGGCAAGAGTTACGAGGAGGAGCTGAAGTCACTTGGCTTGTGCAGCTTAGAGAAGGCTGAAGGACTGACCTTATTGCAATCTACAAGTTCCTCAAGGTGGGGAGTGGAGGAGAGCTGCTGATCTCTCTTTGGTGACCAGCTGCAAGACACATGGAAATGGAATGAAGCTGCATCAGGGGAAGTTCAGATTGGACATTAGGAAAAGTTTCTTTATTGAGAGGGTGGTCAGTCACTAGAACAGGCTCCCCAGGGAAGCAGTTATGGCACCAACACTGTCTGAGTTCAAAGAGAGTCTACACAATGCTCTTAGTTGTATGATTTAGTGTTAGGTAGTCCTGTGAGGAGCAGGGAGTTGGATTTTATGATCCTTATAGGTTCTTTCCAACTTGAGGTATTCTGTGATTCTATGATTCTATCTAGGGGTTGAGGTTTATTGAGAGGAAGATGGTCTCAGTCTGCTGAGATGATACTTGCTGATGATACTAAACTAGGAGGAGCTGTCCTTGAGGGTTGAGAGGCCTTACAAAGACATCTAGATAGACTAGAGAGCTGGGCCATCACCAACGATATGAAATTTAACAAGAGCAAGTGCCAGATCGTGCATGTGGGACAGGGTGATCCTGGTTATATGTACAAATTGGGGGATGAGATGCCAGAGAGCAGGCCAAAGCAAAAGACTCTTAAGCAAAAGACTGCAGAAAATGTAGAGATTCTGTATTCAGGGCCTTTTGCTGTCATTGGTCAGAGCAGGTCATTTTAAGATGCTGCTTTTAGGATGCTCCCCTGGCTTAGATGCTTAATCTATAGACAATTGCAGTTTGCTGAGGTGAAGGCTACCCTTGGCTAACTTTTTTTTACAAGCATAAAGAAGATCAACACCACAAATTACCTTAGAGACCATCTATTTATTTCCCTGCAATTCCTCTGTTGCTATTCACTAGACAAGCCAACATTTCTGTTTTGCAGGACAGTTGCAATTTCAGTATCATTGTTAAGTAGGTACTTGAACTGAAATAAAAACAGCAGCAAGAAATACAACAAATTGCTGTTGTATTTCATTCCATCTCTGGATTAGACTTTGCAAATAGCTGACTAATGTAATGTATCATCTACCAAGCTGTGTCTTGCTCAATGTGGGTATTTGTTATGATGATTTCTGTTCCATCAAAACATGAAAAAATGAAATTCAGGGCTCTTTTGATATGGTGTGCTGTAGACAAGGTCAGCTCATCTGGTAAAATGAAGTGGAAATATAAGTCATTGCATATAAAGAAAACCCTCAAACTCCATGGTTTCCAGAGACAGCCTCCCAGAAATACACATATGCAAGGGCTCAGGGAAAAGACAGACAGAATGAATAGTTTTGCACATGAAAGTATGCAGAGATAAACAATGAGTTCAACATCTCTACCAAAGATGATTCTCATCTACTTTTTCGTTCAGCCTGGAATGATAATGTAATGTACAAGCTGCCGTCTCAGTTTGTAGAATAGCTAGATGCCTGATGCTATAGAGAACTATGTATTGACCAATTTTTCATATGTGTTGGATAGGTTTTTCTGGTTCTTTTTTTCTTTTTTTCTTAGAAATAAGCAAAATGTAGATTATATCTATATAGATATACTTGTTTTCTTAAAACCATTAAGGCAATGGTTGCCTATGACTAGTGTATCTGTCCTGACTCTAGCCAGGCCATCTGGATGTTGCTGATAGTACTTAGTGTGCAGGAACAACTCAAAGAAACATGAGTTTGCAGGTCCTCCCCTCAAAATTGTTCTCCTTGTGGAGGAGGAAGGGAGAGCTCTTCTGTTAGCAGCAGTTGCTGTGAGCTAGAGGAATATAGAAGGCCTATCTTTTCCAAATCAGCCACCCCAGATGTTTCCTCACTAGTCTGAAGCATCCAGTGAAGTATTGTATAGGTGTCATGATTGTTTACCCAGGAGGAATAGGAAATTTTCCTTGTAATTTTGCTCCATTTGATTAGTTTCTATTAAACAAATTATCCCGGTTAGCCAAGTTGTCCTCTCATTTAACCTGTTTTCTTCAATGGATTTTGATCTGAGTAAGCTGAGTTGTGCCAGTATCCCTCCTTCTACACTCCACACTGCTCAGCAGAGTGCATTTTCTAGGAACTTGATTCATACTGTAGCTTTCAGAGAGGCACAGATGGAAGTGAGCAGGGTTTTCTCATGAACTACAAGTTGCAAACCATCCAGCAAAACCTTTGAGACTCTGTTCTGCTTTTCAGGTCAAGGTAGAGCCACACAGAAGTTCAACATGCTTATGGTGACATTATTTGATATCCCATAGGGGATGCATGTCACATCCCACCTGTGGGGAGGTGGGAGCGACTTATATTTGCAAATCTCCTCAGTGTGGATTAAGGTGAGATAACACTCAAGGCTCATGCACAAACATCAACTTTAATGGGAAATCTCTATAGAACAAATATTCTGTAAATGTTGGCCCCCTCACAACTACCTAAGTAGATAATACCTAAGCTGTGCAGCGTTATGGGAAATCAAGGTAAGCCTTTGTGTTACTTAACAATTTGAAGAGAAGAGAGAGGGAGGAAAAAAGATAAAGAGAGCGAGAGGGAGAGGGAGAGCAAGAGTGAAAGTGAGAGAGATCACCAGTCCTGGACCTGCCAATGGTGGTATTCAGTGTAGAGAACCCTAGAGACTTGTACATGCCCCTGTTTCTGGGCTCCAGTCCTGGATTTCTGGAACCCGCTCTCACCCCTGTCCCAGGAGTAGTTGGGACACCAGTCAGTCAAATCATAAGAAGTGACACTAGACACCTTCCCCGTGACTTAACCTTCTTTGGGCTCACAGTGCAGTCAGTTTGGGCTCGTCCCTCTTACCACCCCATGGCTCAAACACTCCAAGGTCCTCTTAAGCAGTGGATCTGAACATATCGTATAGAAGGAGAGAAAGAAGAGAATAAGTGGCTGATCAGGCATCTTACTATAGCAAAACTGATAGTCAGGCCGATTAATGTTAACAAAGGCACTACTAGAACTTCCACTATCAATCCCAGCATCCCGTATGTCCACATTTTTTAAGCAGAGTTGAGGTCCATGAGGCAGGGTTCCAATCCACCTTCCATTCATTTGATGACATTGACTGGAACAAGTCTTGGCTGTGATCTCCCTCATCTTCTGACTTGGTTCCTCAAGCATGGTTATGGCATTGTGTATAGTAACACAACATTCCCCAAACCTGTGGTTCAGCACTCCACATACACCTTGTTCTTTGACTAATAGCATATCCAGTGCAAGACAGTTCTGCAAGGCCATCTTCAACACCAGTTGAACCTGCATATTTAGTTCTCCAAAAGCATGTGCGGTCCAGTTACTCAAAATATGTACCTGCCAGGTCAAATTTTCTTATACGAACTGTGTGTTTGTAGGAGAACGCCTGGAGTGAAATAGACCTCAAACACAAGGGCCACTTTCATTCCCCAGGTATAATAGTCAGGCACTAGGACCCACTTGGGTGTAGCCTGAGGTCTTTGAATATCCTGTCTCTTCCGGTTATATTTGGGGTCATTAAATGTTCTGGAGGGGCACATTGATGGAATACTGATGGCACAGCGTAAACCCACCATTTCGTGTACATGTAGGTGCGAATACATTTTCCCATCTGAACTTACCCAGGAAAGTACCCTGAGGGCCTGGATATTTAGTGGTAGAGCATGTTGCTGGGTCATAGGTTTCTGTTATTCTGGTTCCTCCTTCCCACACAAAATTCCATGTTGTTTGTGGGTGTGACTCCACGTCTTTGTGGTTTCTTTATTGGTAATGGTTCCATTACACATGGGATCCCCAGGTTTAAACCCTGATACCGGAAAACCCCAACTGACGCGGAAGTCTCGGACACGACGCGTACGACCAATATAATCAGGTCAATGCTGTTTATTGTCTTGTCTGACTCCAATATATATCATAATTTTCGCTTAGTCACTGCGCACACACTCCTGATTGGTTACAGCTTGTTACACACATTATTGTAACTGGCTATACACAAGATATCACGCACTGTCCACACGCCCCTCACACAGTCAGGATTGCTGCTTGCAGGTGTCCCTGTTTTTCTTGCTTCTTCTTAGCTGTTTACCACAGCTCCTTCTCCTCAAGGCCGAGCCCTGGAGATGTCCAGCTGTTTACCAGCTTCCCAATGTCACAGCTCCCTCTCCTCAAGGCTGAGCCGTGCAGATATCCAGCTGTTTACCAGCTTCTCAATGCCACAGCTCCTTCTCCTTAAGGTCGAGCCGTGTAGCTCAATGCCACAGCTCCTTCTCCTTAAGGTCGAGCCATGCAGAGTGATCCCAACATCTCCCCCTTTTTGTTTTTGTATAAACAAAACCTGATGGATCATTCGCAACCCAAGGACTGTGAGAAAGATGGACCACATGTACATTCTTGTATCATCCTGTGCCACGATCTCAGCCCAGCAGTCGGTAGGTGCCAGCTTTACATGGGCGTCCCCACGGAGGCAATGGTGGCCTTGCCGTACACCGATCCCCCTGCTCTTCGGGAAATCCCGGTATTTATATATTTGCCAAGGAATGAGTTTCGACACATGTGGCCAACGAGTGTCGGAACTCACCTCAGTTGTCACCCTTTAACACAGGGAGCCTATGGTGCATGCACCCGCTGGCCAGACGTGCTGCACACGCCACAGCCATCCCGTCTATTGGGTCGTAGGCTTTGGTCCCACGGCCTTT
>NW_010559541.1:418-2197 GCF_000687285.1 Phaethon lepturus | reverse complement strand
CTTGTATAAGGCTATGAAGACCAATATTATATCTTACCAAAGCTTATAGAGCACTTTGCCTCAAAAGCTTTCCACGTTCATCTCATGATACCGCAAATTTCAGTGTGATTTACCCCTACATTTTCTTTTGGCTGAGGTGGCATCCAGATTGTGATGACACCTGATAGTGTCAAGATGTGTCCGACAATGGCGATGGCGACTGCCCCACCCATGGCCTCATCCACTTCGAGGCACCTGCAAAATGGGTAAAACCATGGATAAATCAGCCACCACCGTCAACCTCGTCCCCTGGTAAGCAATTGAAAAGGTCCTTTCTCCTTCCACAAATAATTTAACACATATAAGGCTTTATTCAAATGTTCTTAGGGTAATGTGGTAGCCTCTCTCCCTTTTTGTTTTGAGCGTGTTTATCTAACAAAGCTCATTCATTGGGTGTGTAAGATACTCGTTTGAGTTATTAGCTAGCCAAGCATTCTTTACTACCTTTTGAACCATTCCTTGTAGACAATGCAATAAACACAGTACAATAAGCATTATTATTTAGATAACAAGTACTATAACAACTGCCCCTTTTACTAAGTCTTGTAACCATCCGCTTAGGCCCAAACTTGACAGTCATGATTCGAGGCCTAGTGAACTTGTCTGTAACTTGTCCATTAAGTCCTTCAGCTTTCGCAATTGTTGCGTTACCGACTGTGACGTATCTGTTAAATTCATACAACACATGCCATCAAACTCCTCATGCCTGTGCCCTTGGGCCAAAAGTAGGAAGTAGATAGCCGCCCTATTTTGCAACGTTGCATGCCTTATTGAGTCAGTTTCCATTAACAAGACACTGAGTGCTGCAGAAGTAGCATTGGTTTGTTTCGCTAGCCAACATCCCAATTTATTTAAAGTGGTTAAGCCTTGGGCAGCAGCGACCCCAGGGGCAAGGAAAGAGGCTAGTATGGTTTTGTCCGCAGTCCAAAAATCCAATTGGTCATTGCACCCTTCCTGGTATTTTCAAATCTGTCGTCTTATTCTATGCCATTGGGTAAGGTTCAATATCATAGAAGTGTTGGGAGTTAGCAATGTCAGGTGCCCCAATGTGCAAGGACCACCTCTCAAACGGGAGGGAACACCTTGCCGTGCACGATCACCACAAAGCAAAAATATTCCTTTAGGTAGTCTTATTGGGACAATACTAGAGCGCGAGATGTTGCTTGTTGTATAATTACACCAATTGGTAACATTCTGAAAAACGGCCAACGTGGGGCTTACATCCTGTGACCTGGTATCGTCCTGTCCTGTATAATTAAAATATAAACAGGTAGGGGCCGTAATGCATCCTAAAATATCCAACTCCTGTGGTTCCAACAACTCTTGTGGTCCATGTGCCATCCATCTGTCCCACTTATCCATAGCTGCAGAGGTGTTCTTTCCCCAGTCTGGGACACCCCAGATCGTAAACTTGAAGCATGAATCACCACTGGAGGGTCTTCCCTGTCTCCCGTAAAATGCAAATAATTTAACACATACACAGCCTTTGCAAACCATTCTGTCATGTCCAGCACGCTTTCTCCTTTTTGTTTTTGCAAAAGGGCTTTCAATGTTTGATGCGCCTGCTCCACGATAGCTTGCCCTGTAGGGGAATGAGGAATCCCTGTAATATGTCGAATGCCCCAAAGCTGACAGAAGTGGGAAAATTTTCGAGACACATACGCAGGCCCATTATCCATTTTCAACTGTAAAGGAACTCCTAAGGCCATAATAGCAGCATGCATATGCTTGATAACATGT
>NW_010559541.1:0-304 GCF_000687285.1 Phaethon lepturus | reverse complement strand
GAAAAGGTGTCTATCAAGACATGGACATATTTAATTCTTCCAAATTCTGGAACCTGTGTCACATCCATCTGCCATAACTGTAACGATTGGAGCCTTCTGGGATTGACCCCTATACCAATGCCCATCCCTGCTTTCTGGCAGCTGGGACAAGATTGGACAATGCCCCTAGCATCTGTTACGGGAATATGGAACTGTTTTGCCAACGCCTTTGCTGACTGATGAAAAAAGTCATGTGACAGCCTAGCTTGTTCAAATGTCTTTACCACAGGTGCGATCCAGGCTGGAGCTACGAGGTGATCAGCGT
>NW_010559540.1:13025-15636 GCF_000687285.1 Phaethon lepturus | reverse complement strand
ATACCCTTTCTTAGTATTCTTGATCAAACATTACTGGCTTGCGGTTTCCTTTAGCTGAATTAACTCTTTCCACTTCTTACCCTCAGTCTTAAAAAGGTTTATTTCATTTTTAAAACCTGTGAGCTGAGCCACCTGCCATGCTTTCCCTCTCCCTCACTTGCCTGCAGAGATAAAAGCCTGTTGGAGAAGGCTGGTGTTGCACAGCTCAGGCCAGCGTATAAACAGCAGAAGATGCCATTCCATCTGAGAGATTTTTTATCTGGGCCAGCAGTGAGCTTCACATCCTTGTGTGGATGTTCACCAGATGACCTTTGCTAATTTTCTGCAAACAACACTTCCGAAAAGATTGTGGAATGGGATGACTAATTACTGTATGACTCATAGCATAAATATTTCAAAAAAACAATCTGAAGCTTCATAAATAAATGAAAAAAAAACTAGTGTTGAAATTGTGGTTGTTTGTTGCCAGAGGAAAAGAACAAAGAAAATTAATTTCTGTAGTTTTTATTCTGACTACTAGAATAATCAAAAAATGTGTATCCGCAGGGGACTATGTAATGCAATATATGAAGGTTTTTTAACATATTTTGTGGTAATGTGGGAAAGCTGTGTGCCTTCTTGTTCTCTATATGGAATATGCCAAAAGGAGAGTAAGACAAAAAAAAGTTTGTCAAGACTTTTTAAAACCACTAATGATTTTGGCTCCTATGTTTTCAGATGCCCTATGACAGATGGATTTGCAGGTGATTGAGTGTGAATTTGAAAGATACTTAGCGATTTACAGAGGCTACTCAAAGATTCATTTCTGAAAAAGCAGAAGCTGGACATGGCCTGAATTGTCCATGCAAGTCTCTGAAGAGAAAAACTACTTCCATGGAAGACAATGAGCATTTTGTCTTTAACTACAGTGGGACCATGATTTTGCCCCTTAAAATGAGCCTCTTGTTAAAACCTAGAAAAGAAAGTGGTGGCTGGAGTTGTCATGTGACAAGGACACACAAGTTTTCGGTTACTCTGCAGCAGGACATTACACCCTGATGATCCCTTTATCCGTTACAACACATTGTCCTCTCCAGTCCATCCGGTTCTTCTCCCTTCCTAGCAAAGCTGTAATGTTAAGGATTATTTCAATATAATGTGTGACAGTAGGAATAACTATGCACCAATCCTTTGAACATATGAAGCATTGAAGTTGATGTATCTCCACAGGCTTCTGCTGCTAATCTTGTTTTGCTTGTCTTAATAATGTCATGCTTTATGGTACAATGTGTATATACCACAGGCAACCTTCCAGGACTAGCTCGAAAAATACATTAAATGATTCAGCTGATGTATTTTAACAAATAACCTTGGTAACAGGGCTTCAATGTTTCTGTCCCATAGACATTTTAGACCGGTCCTATCACATAGTAAGGTCTCTAGCATGCCATCAGAAAAGAGTGGAAGGCAGCCTAGAAGCAGCCTTGCGCTGCAGGGGCATAATCAATCTTCCAAAGCATGTTATAATGCACCGTAGCCAGGCTGAAGAAGGGGAAGAGAGTGATGCTGAAAGCAAAGCAAGACACAGTAACACAGAGCAAAAGAGCTGCTCAGCTCTGTCTCTTTGGCACACCAGCAGAATGGAGAGGTTCTGGCAGGTGAAACTCGGGCACCCTAGCTTGGCGTGAGGGCAGAAAGATCTTCCGGATGTCCAGGGAGAAGGATCAGAAATTAATTCCCCTTTGCAACAGGACTGAATTATGCACACTAGGAGAGAAAAGGAGCTGAGCTGAGTCTGATGGGATGTTTGGAAAGGGAGCAAGCAGATCACAGGCTCCTAGACATGAGACTGCACCTTTCTCGGGGGCTCTCTGCCCAAGGAAAAATGACGGTTATTTTGACCAAACAATTCGTGCATTACAGACAACTGGCTGGAAATGGCTGCTGACATTTCAGGGTTTATAAACTGAAAAATGCCCTAGACAGCAGAAAAGAAAGTTGTTGATTAAGTACCATAGGCCTGGAAAGATCCTTTGACTGCCCTGCAATGCCAAGAAAGCAGGACATCTGGTCAAAGAGGTACACAGTACATCTGCAACAGACAGCATATAGGATCCAAAATTGTCCCCAATACCATGGAACAAGCTTGACGTTGATGGTAAAAGGCATAAGAAGGAAGACGAGGAGAAAAGATGAATAGACTTCCGTACGACACCCAGTGTAACCTTGAAACCTGGCAAGGCCAGAAAAGGCAAGCTGAGGTGGGGTGACTGTGAACTGGGGTCACCCTTTCTCAGAAATAAACTGGGACTTCTGAGAGGAGTCTTTATTCTGACTGCCTGAAGAAAAATTCAGAAGAAAGAGGAAACCGGGGAATGGAAGTCAAGCAGCTTACATCTTTCAGTTTGAATGTCTTTATTTGTTTATTAGAAAATAATTTTCTAATAAAATTATTTCTAATAATTTTAAGATATTTTTAATCCATGTGCAAAGCCTGTCTACACTATAAACTTATCACATGCTTTAGAAAGTCACACTGAATCTCTCACCAATATTTCACTGTTGGTCCATGGGGCTTCAGAGACTCACAAATGTAAGAAACACAAAAACTGTGTCCAGGAAATATACCTGG
>NW_010559540.1:12170-12994 GCF_000687285.1 Phaethon lepturus | reverse complement strand
GAATGGAAAGAGCCTGCTGATCCACAGAGGGCTGGGGCACACAGGCATAAAGGACTACAAACAAACAGAGAAAGCCGAAGTGAATGTGGAACAGGTGGTAAATCTTAAAATCTTATTCCGAAGGAAAATTTATTCATTTTAATGCTTCATGACCTTTTACAATTTTCACTGTAATGAATAAATTTATGGAAATGTCATTAACTACTTTAATATAGTGTGTGAATTACCTCTGTAATACTACCTCAGGAAAGCTATGATGGGATTTAATCAGCATAGAAAATCCATTAACACCCCATTGTGTTTTTAAATCAACCTGACTGAGAGCTTAGTAATTATAACACTCCTTCTCACTAAAGCGTACTGTTCCTCTCTGAGACAGGACAATAATCACTCCTCAGAGCCCTCTATTGCATCTGGGCCTTTTGCTCAATAGATAAAAACATAGGAATTATGGCTTCTTGTCCTAGAACTGGTAGTGGGAAGAAACACATGGGTCTAACCCTAGCAGTTTGTTAATAAACTGAGTTTCCTTCGTCGAAGCTCTGTGTAAAGCAACAAGGAAAACAACATGGCTCTAACATGTCATGATAACATGGCGTGACATCTAACTTTAGCCTTGTGTACTGGGTTTGCGTGGCAAGGTTTTGGTAGCTGGGGGGCTGCAGGGTGGCTTCTGTGAGAAGCTGCTAGAAGCTTCCCCTGTGTCCAACAGAGCTGATGATGTCAGCAGGCTCCAAGATGGCCCCACCGCTGGCCAAAGCCGAGCCCCTCAGTGACGGTGGTAGTGCCTCTGGGAGAGCAGAGTTAAGACGGGGAAAAAGTCA
>NW_010559540.1:10660-11838 GCF_000687285.1 Phaethon lepturus | reverse complement strand
GGCAGAGTTGCTGGCAGGGCTTGTGACCCCGTGGGGGACCCAGGTTGTAGCAACCTCTTCCTGAAGGACGGCACCCGTGGCAGGGACAGAGACTGGAGCAGTTGGTGAAGAACTGCAGCCTGTGGGAAGGACTCACGTTGGAGAAGTTCATGGAGGACTGTCTCCTGTGGGAAGGACTCCATGCTGGAGCAGCGGAAGAGTGTGAGGAGTCCTCCCCCTGAGGAGGAAGGAGCAGCAGAAACATCAATTGATGAACTGACCACAGCCCCCATTCCCCATCCCCCTGCACGACTGTGGGGAAGGAGGTAGAGAATTTGGATGTAAAGTTAAGCAGGGAAAGAAGGAGGAAGGCAGGGATGAGGGGAAGGTGTTTTAAGATTTGGTTTTATTTCTTATTATTCTACCCTGATGTGATTGGTAATAAATTAAACTAATTTCCCCAAGTCGAGTCCATTTTGGACATGACAGTACTTGGTGAGGGATCTCTCCCTGCCTTTGTCTCAACCCACGAGCCTTTCATTATATTTTCCCTCCCCTGTCCAGATGAGGAGAGTGACAGAGCGGCTTGGTGGGCGCCTGGTGACCAGCTAGAGTCAACCCACCACATTTTGTATTGCAATAGCATCAATAACATCTGAGATGCTGCTAAGAGAAAGAAGAGGAACACTTCTCTGGTGTCAGCAGGCAGATTGTCTGGTCTGCAGCCAAGACATGCCACGGAGGCAGAGACTTCAGGGCTAGCTCAGCACAAACCAGTTTGGGATGATAGGACTTATTATGTCCTGCCTTATTAGGACCCATGCTGTGCAAATAGCTGTAATCCCCACAAGGTCACCACATCCCTGCTTTCTGCCATCCTTTGCTGACTACAAAGTGCCCAATGGCTACATCTGCTGCTCTGCAGGAGCCTGATGTCTCTTGCAGAAAATTACCATGATCTAGTCAAAAGAGGGAAAATGGTAATGGAGGATGGGAAGACAAAGGTTACATGGGAAAGAATGTATTTACTTTGGCTGGATTGGAGGATTTCCTAACCCTTGGTTACATTTGAGGAATAAATGTTTTCTTCTTCCGTAAGTGAGGGCAGGACAGAGAGCCAAGGGAAGAATCTGGAGGGCTGAGAACAGGAGGTACAGGCTGAGGGTGCAGCCAGCCTAGCCAGGGGACTGAGGAGTAGG
>NW_010559540.1:0-10629 GCF_000687285.1 Phaethon lepturus | reverse complement strand
GAAAGAGCAGGGCAATTTCTGAATGGAGCCATGCCTTCAAAATAGTCCCATAATGCCCTAAAAGGCTGCACTAGAAATACAGGGAGGGAAGGGGAATGTTGGCAGTGTCTGGGATGCAGCCCCTTGCGCCACAGGCTTTGTTGGCAATGTTATGTCCCCAAGACGAAAACTCCCTCCCAAGTCAAGGGCACGTCTCCAAGATGCTGAGTGACATTTTCCTCCAGGCTGCCGCTGATGGCAGCTCTGTGCAGGACGTGCTCTGAGAGACACCCCTCAGCTCCCTTCCCCACCCTGTAGCAGCCTGGGGAGGGCCCACTGCCAGCAGGCCCTCCTGGGCAGGGAGGAGGTTCAGGCTTGATGCCCCTGACAAGCTCTCCCATGCAGTGGCAGGAGTTGCTCAGAGCATCTGCCGTGCCTGCTCCATCCCGGGCTTTGCTGCAGGACTGGAAGCTCTTGCTGGTCTGTGTTTGTGAGTAAAGGACCAAAGGAAACATATCAAATTGTTTCCATCAGTGCAGCACTTGAGTAGCAATGCAGAAATATAAACTCTGCAACATGCACAAGTCTTTTATTCCACAGCTGTGGTGGCACTGACCTGGGGTGGGGTGAGATCCACACCTGGAGAGGGCACAGCAAGGAGACACCAGCAGAGCTCTCCACATAAACTCCCACAGCCTCTGGAGTCCATCCTGGCTCATTTCTGTGTATTTTCGTCTACACCGCTGTTTTCTCATGTCTTGTACATAGATTGTGAGATCATCAGGGCACAAAGTACATCTTCGTCTTCTGTTCATCCACTGGTGTCCTGCAATGCTCTCCTGTCCATTCCAGGGCATGCACTGGCCTGCCAATTTCCCCTCTAAACACAGCAAATTCAGGCTCCTGCTCTGTGCTAAATCCCAACTAGGGATTTAAAACTGACAGTGTAGAGCAGGAAGCCCACCACGCCATGCAGAGAAAGGAAGGCAGCAATCTTGCTCTGGTCTTTCCATCTTCCTCTGCAGGACTATGGTGCTCAGGCTGAGTCAGGACAGCCCTCCTTGGTCACAGTTGCAGCATTGATTCTTTATTCCAAGAAGGAGCAAAGCCTAGGAGACACAGAGGGTCCAATGAGGCCATTTTTTCCTCTGCTGGTGAGAGTCCAGCAGCTCAGACAGGTACTCCATCCTAATTGGAAAAGGTCTGTGGCCAAACCCAGCAAATTGACTCCATGACAGATGGACACAGGAGTGGCAGTACTCAGCATGACCCGCACCGCTGGTCTGGCATCATTTCCACAGGGCTGGTCCATCACTGCACCTTTTCCCCTTGGACCACCTCTAAAGCACACAGAGATCCAGCTACCTAGCACCCAAACTCAGGGCTCAAACACTCACCTGTAACACATTCAGACAGGAACTGCAAGAGGAAGGAGGCTATTATTCTGTTCAAGGATGCCAATAGCATCCCTATTATTGGCGTAATAAAGAATTATAAAATAGTTATGAATAATTATAATAAAATAATAATTATAAAAATAATAATTATTAAAACAGTCACCATTAATCACAAGAAAAGTTTGCATGTACTTCTGATTAGCTGGTTTTGACATATCAAAAAACAGTTGATTATCTTTGGCGGTTCAGGTCCCTAAGTTGTGAAATTCTGTTGGAGAAGAAAAAGAAATGAAAAAATTTGGTTTTGTTGGCTCAAAGTTCAGAGGAATCCCACTCTTAAGTTCTATGTTCCTATTTCTATTTGCATATGACTTGGGGGATGAACATGCAGACACGGAAGGAAAAACAGGCCACAATTATTAAAAACAGGGGTGTGACATTCTTCATCTCTTCAGCCTACAGCAAAACTGGCACTTCCTCTGTTACCCAATGCAGCAGATGTTCTTGAGGAACAAAGATAAGTTATAAATTTGATGATGATGTTGAATATCCATAGTGTGCCCAGAAGCAATTAAATTACTCGAATTGTTCATATGGTCTGAGGGTAGATCTACAAAATGCACAGGAAGAAGTCAGGGAAGAATTCAAGGTTACATAAATGTTGCTTTTCCTTTTAACGATAAAATATATGCAAGTCTTATTTTTTTTTTTCCTTAAACGGACATTTGTAATTTTCTTTGGTTAAAAAAAAATGAAGTGAAATTTATAGTGATTCCAAAACTGCACAACCAGACAGTTCCTGCTTCCATGTCCTTTGAAGTCCAGCAATTGGACATGGTAATTTATTTTGTATAAACTGATGCAGATCTGCCAGTGTCTGGTTTGGGAGTGAACATCTGTATTTATATGTAATTCAGAGCAAGATAGAAAGCTCCTGCTTGACCTGGCATATCTAAGGGACATCTCTTCCAGCAAGTTACCTGGCTCCTTTAAAACATAACCTTGAAAGAAGCATAGGGAACATCCCTGTACCAAGAACACCAATATAGACTCCAGATGACAGTGTCATGCTAGAGTTTTTCGTGGGATCACAGCTTGCCTGGGGACATACACTGGCTCAGGACGTGTGTCGTGGTTTAGCCCCAGCCGTCAACTAAGCACCACGCAGCCGCTCGCTCACTCCCCCCTCCCCCAGTGGGATGGGGAGAGAATTGTGAAAAAACTCATGGGCTGAGATAAAAACAGTTTAATAGGACAGCAAGAGAGAAAGAAACAACAATGATAACAACAATGATAATACCAACACAGGAATGTACAAGAACAAGTGATGCCCAATACAGCAATTGCTCACCACCCCGTGATCGACAGCCCGTCCCTGAGCAGCGATTCCCACCCCCCGGCCAACTCCAGTTTATGTACTGGGCATGACGTTGTATGGTAGGGAATATCTCTTTGGCCAGCCTGGGTCAGCTGTCCCGGCTGTGTCCCCTCCCAGCTCCCCGGGCACCCCCAGCCTTCTCGCTAGCAGGCCAGCACAAGAAGCTGGACTGTCCTTGACTACTTAGCAACAACCCAAAACATCAGCACGTTATCAACAGTTTCTCATCCCAAATCCAAAACACAGGCTCACACCAACTTCTGTGAAGACAACCAGCTCTATCCTGGCTGAAGCCTGGACAACGTGCTTACAGATTTCAAGTTATCAGCCTCTCATGCTGCCTCATCTGCCAGAGGTCACCAGGCCCAAGAGCCACCCATCCAGAACTGCTCCACAGTGAGACTCTCCCTAAGGTAGAATTAATATCCAAAATAAGTCTCTTTTGTGTCAGTTCTGTGCTGGGCAGATCAGAGCAGATACTGCCAAGTCCTGAAGTCAGCAAAAGCTTTTTTTCCTAAAAGGAATACAACACTTTTATATTTCCTATATGATAATATCAATAATCTTTTACATACATCTGGGGAACTGGGGACACTGGCATAAAAGGACTGATTCCCTTCCTCAGAACTGTGTTTTGCTCCAGATAAAATAAATAAACAGTTGTGCAATGTGTAAAGACAACATGGTGGACTGGAGTGACCTGATACTTGCTAATGTAAACCAGACTCTACAAGCTGCTGAATTGCTCCTCACAACTGTTTCTCTTTAGTCTTCTGCTACAGCAGTGGCAAATATTTAACATTAGGGTTTCTTTTCTGTTTTGTTTTTCTCCTGGTTCTCCACTGTGACACTCATTATTACTCCTACATTTTCAGAAAACCATCATTCTCACCAACTCTTCCCTCACATCTAATTTTTCCAAAACAAATATTTTTAAGTTCCTATTTTCCATGTTCTCAGAAATCAATGGCTTGGATTGTAGCAACATTATTCTCTTTTTTTATTATTAACCTAAAGAGAAGAAAAAAGCAAGAGGGATAGAGAGTTAAGTGTCTCCAAAATCTCTTTCTCTTGCAAGAGAAACAAAAAAGGCCAGGCGCTCAGAAGGGTTGGGGAGGCTGTCTAAGATAGACGACATTGTCATTGCTGAACATGTCCTGTTTCCAATATGAAGGTAGTTTCAAAGTTCAAATTCACTGTCAGCCCTTACAATTTATCACAGACTACTATTTTCATCATTGCAACAAACCAAGCTCTCAATAAACTATTTTGGCATGAATTTATAGACATGAAGGCCACATCCTGTGACTCTGAGGCCACAGTTTGAAGACTCAAAAATGAAGACAAGTAGATCCAGCAGGTTTACCTCATCTTTCATCCCCAAGCTGAGCTGAGTCCTCTGTGACACCCTAGAGCCTGTGTGCTTTTGAGCCCATGGGAACACTAATCTTGGTGGTGCCCTGAGTGCATCTCACTCCTTGTTTTCTGTGAGGAACTGCAGTGAAACCAATGAGCACAACAGCTCTCTCCAGTTACCACTAGTGAAAAGCAGGACATTGTGTTACCTCATTCCTGCATGTAGTCTCAGGTCCTAATGACAGCTTTGCTTTGAAACTAGTCATGCTTGTTAACAAAATTTTAAGGGGTGCCAGAAGTACAAAACACAGAGTTCCAGAAGGCCCCAGGAGTTTCAAATGGCCGCTACAGAGCCCATGTAACTCCAAGGATATCCTCATCAACCCTGACGATCCAGGGAAACACTGTGCATGCCTGGAAGGGGTTCAAACAGCAAGTTGAACATTATATAAAAGCCAGACAGACAAATAAACTACAGATCCAAGCACCCCACGAGGATGGAGGCATGGAAAAAGAGGGAAGATCTGAGGAGATGGTGAAAAACTTAAAAGTTCTTCATTTCTAGGCAGTTTATTCACCTTTTTTTTTAAATAGTTGCTTGGCATAAAAGTAAAGGAGAAGGGATAAATAGGATAGAAGTTTTTCAGAGGCTTACATCTAAAAAGACAGTCCTGTGAATATGGAATATTAAAAGGCTCTTTAGATGACAGATTATCCTGTCTCTTAACAAAAATGTCCTTGTAAGGTTACCAAGGAAGTGCATCCAATACTAAAAATGACCAATTACAAGAATATGCATAAAAGACACAAAGCAGCACCAAAATAAAACATCTAGCCCATCTCGTTTGGTTGAAGGTGTTGTGCACATAGTGAAAAATTTGTTCAGAACAAGCAGCGTGGTAAGAGAACTATAGTCAACATAGCATTGATGACTTTTGTCACAAGACCATTTGGTGAATTCCTCTGTAACAGATGTGCAAATGCTTGATTACAAGAAACAGGACACACAATAAAGGATGTCTTTAAAAGGTAGTATTGTAAGAAAAAGACTAGAATGTCAAACTTTAACAGGAAAGAAATAAGGTGGCTGCCATCACTACATCACAAGGACTCACTGAGAATTTAGGGTATCGGCACTGGTCAGTCAAAATTTCCTTTAGCTAAAAATAATCTAATGGTTTCTGCTTGGGGATTGCAGAAGAAAGTTAAATGCTAGGAAGAAACATTGAACACTAGCTCAGGACACCTGGGATCTTGGCAGGCAGAAGCTGAAAATGATTCACAAACTGTTCCTGCTCCAGTGAGTAAGACCAAACTCTTTGGAACCAGCAACAATTCTCCTAATGATGCTTCTTACTATCAATCACTGGAGCAGTAAAGATACAGATGAAGACAGGGGCAGGCACAGGCTGTGTTAGAGCAGCTTAAAGGGTTGCTCTATTACATTTGTTATAATTTCTGAGTTTAATTTAATCATGTGCCAGTTCTTTCAAAAGTAAGGGCATGTTTCTCAGCATGTAGCCTTCTCCATGTTTCCAGTGACACGCTGGTGCTAAACAAAAACATGTGGAGCAGTAACTAGGTGCAGGCTACAGCCAGTGAACACTAAGATGTTCCTGTTACCTTATTTCAGCACATAATTTTATTTCTTCTGGATTGGGATCAATGTTAGCTGGCAGGATTGTTTGCCTTCATTTCCTAAGAACATTTGAAAAACTGGGCTTGCCCTACTACTGTCCTCAAGCTGTGGGAGCCCACCTCCACCACTGCATCCAGAGATGGAGAATTCACCTCTACCACAGAGAGCATGTGTGTGTGCATACATGTCAGTGTGAAGCATTCCCCTAACAATATTTAGAAAACAGATTTGACACTAATAAGTTTTTCTGGTGATTCTGGTCTAAGAAATGTGGTAAAGGGACAATGGACAAAATGACCAAATTCTGGTAGGAGCTGAAGGGTGGACAGACACGGAAAAAGAAGAGGGAAAACCACCAAGACAGCGTGGAGGAGTGGGATGGGGTTATGCCTGGGATGGGGTGGAGAGGAAGAAGGAAAACTGATACAATGCAGAGATGCTCACGAAGTGCTAAGGGATACACTGAACTGAGGGGAAACACTAACGCATCTCCTATGTGATACATCATTAAGAAGAGATATTCATAAATATCCAGCAAGGGAGTTACAATATACAGCTATCTTCATACCATGTATGAAGCCAAATGACCTCACACTTAGTGATTTAACTATGGTTAATACTTTTTTCTTAAAATAATGAAGAAAATGTGCTCTAGCCATGCCCAGAACAAAGATGTAGGATAACACACAGAAAACCGGAAAATGTAGTAGTAACACATACTATAGCACCCCATAAACTTTGCATCATGTCTTAATTGATAGGCAAGTCTTCTTCTGTAAAAAAATGGGGAATGAGATAAATATCTCTTCCATTATAACAACCACAACAACATGTCCATAGAAACTTTAGCCAACAGAATTCTTAAGGATCTGAATTTTGCACATGTGAAGTTCACCAGAGTGCGATGAAAAGATAAATGCAATATTTTGCAGGGGAAGATCCAGGCACACACTATCAGCGCTTTGGGGTAACAACTATCTTTCAGTAATACCAGTGAGGACTCATACAAGGCAGGATTCCTCCTCCCTCAGCACCACCTGGGCCGCCTGCTCGCGTGCAGCACTGAGTGTTCATCTCCCTCCCTCCAGGACCCACTCACCCACCGGATGCCAGGTCAGCCCTGTTTGTACAGTTCCTAGCACAATGACTCATGGCTGTGAGAGGGCTCCAGATCATTCATCACAGAGGAATCAGGACTCATACTGGCACCCTCTTACAGCATAACTGCCAGTAGTGCTTGTGTTCTCAGATTATAATACCATGACCTTATCTGTTCATAACATTTCTTTCCCCTGTGCTTTGCAAGACTCAGCATAAAGCTTTCCTTTCCAGTTTCAGTAAGGACTATGATTATTAGAATGTTCTGCAGTATCCCTGTTTATCCTTCATTCTTGCAATGCTTTTCCAATGGTGTAGTTGCTACAGGCTTTGTACTCATTTAATAATAGGCTCTGATTAGGTGAATCGTTTCTGGTTTTATGCAGAAGATTTACAAATTTCATCTTTAAAGTGTTTCTTTCAAGTGCTACCTCTCCATAATCCCTGGATTAATTCAGAAATAAAGACAGGATGGAGGCTGTGGGAATGGTGTTTTCTATCTACTTTAGGTAACTTTAAATACTTACCTCAAGTGCAAGCCCTCAGACCAAAATGAGGAGTTTATGTCCCCAGGAGAATCCAGAAGAGAGGGAAGTCATCCTGGCAGGGAGCAGGAAATAAGGAGCATCTATGTGAGATACCTACACCAAATACAATATCTCCTCCTCCCATGCATTTCATCAGCCATCTTTTAGTCCTGGCTTTTCTTAGATAGTACCTGTCCGGCATTTCCTTCTGCTGTGTATGTATCTCCTACATTCATTGTTATGTCATATACAGTAGCTTCTTTTTTATAAGCTGTTTTGCTATGCCTGTCACCAAGAGTACAATGAGAAGTATTTCTATCTCAAGGAAATGCTGGCATTTCGCTAGCAAGTTCAGTGTCCAAAGTCAGCAGAGCATAACCCTGCTTTGCCAAAGAAATGCTCTAAAGATTGGTCACTACTAATGCTCATAGTATGTTGACCTTGCAACCTGTATCAGTGAGTTGCCACAAAAGCACTGACTGATTTAATTAGCAAAAAAAATAGCTGTAGTCTTCAGGTAAATGAGAAGATACATGAATACATACATCTATCACCATGTATTGGCAAAGAAAAGCATCTTACGAGAACTGGAGCATTTTACAATCATATGCTTTTGGTTTGCAAAGCATTTTTCAGGGACCATGTCTCATAAATATCTTCTAACAACTTTATGTTTTCTATGCCTCAGCAAACTCAACTTACTGCTGATGATTGAGTGGGGTCCGGATGCTTTTGATGTGGTGTCACTAATGGGTGTTTCCCCTTGGGAAGTTTCCAAGAGAACATTTTTTTAGTGGAGTTTGCTCGTTTATCACAATCTGATGGAAACAATCCCATTTCAACAAGACCTGTTAGGTATGTCTTGTTTGCTCTGTCCTAGCAGATTGCTGCACTCCTGCACAGGCAGCGTGCAGTCCCAGGGCAGGCAGCAGCCAGCTGTGCCAGTGTACATCAATAATTATCCCTGGAGGATTTTGAAAATGGGAATCCCCATTTGGGGATTTCTGGAATTCAAGCAAAAATAATTTCTCAAATTTGAAAAACCTCCATGTAAAGAAGGTACACTTCATCAAGCCCGGAGCAATTTCCAGATTCTCAATCAGATAATGAAAAAATAAGTTATAATTTTGGATATTAGATTCAAATGTAGCAGACACATTTCTAAATCTATTTGTTCATCCCTGCCAGCACTAAAGCAGTAAAGACAGACAGATATACCTGTAAAGATAGCCCGAATACCATCCAGTCTTTTTAAAACCCTTTCTTTCCCCAATTCTGACTTATTCTGCTTCTTCTCAGAGATATCCTATCTCACCCACTAGTTAACATGTTTCTTCTTTGCTCTGAACTTTCGTTTAACTCCAGATTTTTATTCAGTGTAGCTATTTTTGATGATGTTTCATGCTGTAGTTTTCAAAGCCATTTAAAAAATCCAGCATCACTACTGTAGTTCCCAGTGGCCTCGCTGCCTTTGCTGGGTCTTCCCCATATACCAGCTGTGGGGATCAGCAACTGCTTAGATGGGGAAGCCAGGAGCAGGCAGTGAGATACCTGAACTGCTAAATGAGAAGAGGATGGGGAGCCAGCTCAGCCATGCAACACCAGCTGTCCACTCCACTGTATTTTTAGCTTGCTCTGTGCCTCTGTCTTGGCCTGCTCCAGTTAGCTTGCTCCCAGGCAAAGTCTGAGTATGGCTCTGGGGCTGCTTCACTCCAGAGACCCCCTCTGAAAAGCAATATGGACATCAGATTTTGTTCCTGTCCTTCAACATCCTCAGATTTTGCACTCTGAAACACACCCCATACACTTCCCAGTTCCCCTTTCCCAGGACTTTCAATACCTAACCTCTGTTTCAGGTTATGAAAACACAATTTGGTGGCCTGAAACAGAGACCCTGTACTGTTTTAGATACCATAAACTGAAGCACAACAAACACTTATTAAGAAACCCAGGACAAAGAATTACATATGTGATATGGCTGCAATGTCTTGCCCAAGATTATGTTGGAAATATATAGTAGACCAGAGAATCAAACCCAGCTCTACCAATATAGAGTTTTAACTACCAAATCATCCTTCTTTACTAAGATATAGAACTCAACCCTCCAACCTCCATTTTGCTCTTTTTTGCTGGTCCCACAGATATTGGCTGACACCAACTCTTAGGTTAGCTGTCCAGGAGTAAACCAAGCCATTCAACTTTTATGACTGCAGCTCCAGCAGCCTGCTCACCCTTCCTAAGAGTTCATGTGCAAACCTCACCTCCAGCAGTGCTAGAGCACGCCAGACATGAGGTGTCTCATTATATCTCACCCCCAGCATCCAGCAGCAGCTTGCACATCCTGCTACAGTTTAAGCCTCAGATGTCAGATGTCATTGTGCAATGGTTCCAGACATATCTTTCTGGTCTCCTCCACTGCCTCTGCTCCTTGTCAGACCTTTATTCACTGATTTTCATTCTTCACTTGGCAAACACGCTGCAGCACTGCTTCCATTTGATTTTCCAGTGAATTCTCAGTTCTGTAAAACTTAATTGGCCTGGCTTCTTAAGTAGATAGGTCCAAAGTATTTTTGAAAATAAATAAAAAAAAAACTCTGCATATCTCTCTGAGGTACCTCTTCTCAGCCTGACTGATGAAAAGGTTTTTCTTCCACCTCACTTATCATTGCAGATTTCTACTCATTGATACGTACTTCCCCTGGACTGTCTGCTTTCAGGCTTTCTTCACCCTGAGATCACTGAATTTTTCCATATGTAGCTGTTTCACCTGGGAGCCACGGTTTATCAATCTCTTGCCTTTTTTAGTGAAGATGATAAGCTTTTGCCATGTTGATGACTATACATTTTACATCAAGCAACAATTGTTTGGTCAACTTTCTTCCTTACACAAATTGATGATGGGACCCCCTGTTGTACCTCATCTGGTAGATAGGTATCAACACTTGCTGTGTTACTCTCACCCATCAGATACAAAGTTTTAAATAATCATAGAATCATAGAAGAGCTTGGGTTGGAAGGGACCTTTAAAAGTCATCTACTCCAACCCCCTTGCAATGAGAAGGGACATCTTCAACTAGATCACGTTACTCAGAGCTTATCCAACCTGACCTGGAATGTTTCCAGGGATGGGGCATCTACCACCTCTCTGGGAAACCTGTGCCAGTGGTTCACCACCCTCATTGGGAAAAATTTCTACCTTATATCTAGCCTCAGTCTACCCATTCTCAGTTTAAAACCATTACCCCTTGCCCTATC
>NW_010559539.1:63255-76024 GCF_000687285.1 Phaethon lepturus | reverse complement strand
AGTGTTTTTGTGATTCTGTGATTCTGTGAAAAGGAGTGTTTTCAGTACACTGAATTTGGCCTCTATTTATTTGCAAGAGCTCTCTGTTCTCAAAAGTGAGAGGAGTAGAGAAGAAATACCACACCATGAAAGAGAAGAATCCATTAATCACCCTATACTGATAGTTATCAAGAAGAAAATGCATCTAAGACAGTCTCTTATACACGTTGGAAAGAAAGAATGAGAGCAAGAGAGACAAAGAAAGAAAGAACAACTTAGAGTGTTAGTAAAAAGAGACACAAGCAACTTTTAAAATATTATTTGAGAGACACTATTTTTAAATATTAAAATATTAAAATTGATTGAGGCTGTGAAATAAGTGTATTACTTAGTCCTCTGTGCATTAAAATTAATTTTTCATCTTATCTAAGCAGCTTCCCTATTGGTTTTTGCTGAGCATTCTTAATATTTTAGATGCTTAAGGGAAAAAAAGCTGCACTTTGACATCTCAATATTCCTGAAAATGTTTATTTTTTCTCTTCTCTCATACAAAGGATTTTCAAATCATGCATGAACAAGGGTAAAGAGGAAAAAATAAGCACAGTTTTGCTGCACCATTCTGGGCTTTATTTCCCATATGAGTGTGTATGCAAGTGCTAAGAGCTCTATTCTTCTCTACATTATTATTCTTCTCTTCTTTGTTTCCCACTATCTCACTCCTGTGGCTTGCATCATGCAGTAGCCCCAGCAATGTTGAGAACATCAATAATTTGATTGTAACTGAACAATAATAAACGATGAAGCAACTTCATCTGAGCTGGAAGATCTGGCCTTAACCTTTCTCTATTTACAGCTCTGGAAGGCTTGTATTCAAGAGAATTTAAATCAGCAGAGACATGCCAGTCCTCATGTACTGCAGCACTGACATAAACATAGCAAAACTGCTGCTATTAGGAGATAAGTTCTTATTTTGTACCCCCACAAACAAAAGGTTTTAGTATATCACCACTGGTGCTAAAAGCAGCATAGGCAAATGGCCCTGGATAAGGCAAACAAGTGTTTAAATCACTGCAGCTTGGTGTCTGCCAGGAAATTCAATATGTAAAACCTTCAATATCATGGTCCTTATATTCACATACTGAGGCTGTATCATTTGATACAGCAGGGTTTTATGCCCTAAGGGCACTCTAGGCATTACAGTTCTTCCAATGAAGCTATAATTTTGTACCTTTCAGCATAAAGTTATATGCAGACCTGTGTATTCTCCTGAAATTCTACCAGTCCCAGTGCCTTGATCCTTGCTTTTGGACTGGTGTGGTTGAATCCTCACATGAATACAGATAACGAGATCTGGACTTAGAAACACACGTGTATTCCCCTTCTTGCAAATGTTAAAGATCTTGACTTGGCTGTCACAACATTGCTAAAGAAAAATTTTGAAATATTATCTGCTCCTTTCCCATGGAAATAAAAAATAAAAAAAGAGAAAAACTGAAACTTCACATTGCCCATTGGTTCTTTCATCGGCAGTAAGTCCTCCTTGTAAGCACTCAGTACTGTGTGGAAAGACAAGAATGTCTGGGTGAACTGAGGTTAGGAGAGTTAACTAATTTTAACAGGCTAAAGTTTATATGAATAAAAGCTTGGATTCTTCTCACCTGTTTTTAAGTGCATAACTGAGTCTTTTAGGTAGGAAAATGGACATCCTAAGCTCCCTTTGTAACTGATGGAGACAGATGAACATCTCCATAACTTTGGAGCCATAGGCCACTGCTTAAAGGGAGGTGAATGCAGCTTGGTTGTCCAGTGTGTCCTCTCCTTTGTTCTCCAATTACCACAAGGCTTGGACGTGTCCCTCTGTCCCACTTACTTCTTTGACCCCTTCTCCTGCATCAAAATGTAACTGTGCCCCCGACTGTTGCAGGAAGTGACATATAGATGTGTCCTTGACCATTTTGTTATTTTTTGTTCCTTGGACAACAGTCAACAGTGGATAACTTTTCCAGTGGGGGTTTTGGTTTATCTGGAGTAATAGGTGTCAGTAGATGGAGGCATTTTTATGACAGTTACAGAATCACAGGATTTTTTGGAAGGATGAGGACTCCTCTGGTCCCATTGCTTGCATACCCTTCTTTATCTGGCAGCAGGCAAAGCTGAGATCTTGCTAAAAAAGGACACCATACTATATTCAATCTATGCTTAATGTTGAATGCTACCTGAATTTGCTTCTGAAAACCACAGCTGATATATAAAAAAAGGCCTAACGTTACGACTCGGGGCAAAGCTGTAAATATTGTGAAATCTACTGAAATACTATAAGATCTGTTGAAATAATACTGTACATGAGATCTTTAAATCTACCCTCATGAGCTCAAACAACCTACAAGAATTAAGTAAATCTATTTTTTTAGCCTAAAGAATAACAGATCCCTATTATTCTACATGGCCTATGGACGTATGAACAGGAGGAAGGGTTTCATTCTGCTCCTAAAATGTGTCTCTGAGACTGTAGCTCAAGTGCAATACTTCTATATAGCTAGAATCTCTTGATTTGTCCAACTAAGTTACCAAACTAGATTCCTTATAATCCCTTTATAGTGAATGAAAAATTGTCAATTTAGAGAAACCAAAGATCCATAAAGTGTCTAGATTAAAGTCTGATTGTAAACTCATCTCTAAACAAATGTGTCTCTCACCAGTGACCTCAGAATAGACTAGGGAGATTAACCTCATTCATAGATAAAGGATAAAAACTCAAAGCTTGTGGAAAATGCAAATTTTCTTTATTCTAGTACTCTGAGCTCTGTCAATTCAATAGCCTACCTCATTCCAGCTTCTCTTTATGTTTTGCCTTCCTTTTCTTTCAGTGGTTTTTAAGTTACATATTTTGACTCACTTTTCTTTTTAAGAGCTGTTCCTGAAGGCATCTATATTCCTTGGGTATCCTCAATCTCTCTTTGTTCCTCTAGAGGAGCAAATAAATGGATAGCACAGAGTAACCCCATTTTCTCTTTCCTTTATTTTGCATCTGTCCCATACAAAGTTAGATCTCTCTGCTAATGCTGAAAAGACTGCTGGATCCCCTGAAACTGAAAGGGGTCTGTAAGTTATTAAGATAGTCTCCATTTGATACCAAATAAATCCTGGTTTATATAAATTATAGCATGAAATGTAGAAGGGATAGAAGCCTCAGTGAGCCCATCACCTGAAACAAACTGATACCAGCCACTTGCCTCCAGCTATGGATACTTGATGGGTAAAGTCATTTTTCCCCAGAGTCTTCCTGGGCTACATTGATTGTATCACTTTCAATATCTCTTCTTTGGTTACAGATGACTCAAGAGATTTCTCTCTCTGAGTTGCCTAGCTTTGTCAATTCCAATTTATCTAGATATTCTTTTAGCTTTTTCCTCGACAACAAAGGTCCATGATTGATAGCAAGCCTCATAAAAGCCCTAGAAGGTATTGCTAACCCTCCTTTCTTGCATTACCAATTCCCCCCTCAGATCTACAGAGGAGCGCTATCAAACAGCTTGACTGGTTGGCAGGTACCATCTATACCCACCATTTACTTGGCATTCTCATTTCCCTCCTAGCAGTGGCTTTGTTTAATGTAAGTTTCCTTTTTGCTCCCCCCCTGCCATCTTCTTCATGCATTTGGGAAAATTTAAAAGTCTCTCTTGGTGTCTGGGGAACAGGCCAGTAGCATTTTAACCCTTGGAGAATACCTTTACTTTCTATTCCCACAAAAATTCACATATGAACCCTGCCTGCTGCATCCATTTGGTTTCAGAAACTGCTTTCTTTTTTGTTCATTTTACACTTAAATAGTCAAAAAACCTATGGAGAACCGACAGATAAATTATCCCCTTGAATTCTGTCTTATTTTGGAATTGCTTTGGCTAGCAAATCTTTTCATTAGCCACATTTATGTTCAATGTTTCCCAGTGCATTCAGTCACTCAAAAAGTTCCAACGTTGGATCAGTTGTAAGAAGAATAAGCCAGGAAAATCAAAAAGATGAACTCCCTATGGTATACACTAACTTTCATGCACACAAATTCAACTGAACAGCTCAAACACTGTTCTGCAAAATTTGGTGTTCCAGAAGGTATATGCAGGTTCAGTGTAGTTTACACTTCTTAATTGCATGATCTTTGGTTGTTATTTTGACATTAGTGAATGGTTTACTTTAGATGACAATACCAGCATGCCAGAAAATCCCCTTTATACATTATGGCCCAAGACAGAGCTAAAAATCTAAGTGTGGGGTAGAGCCGAAAAAATGTTTTGGACTGGTTTTCCCCAGTAGAAAAAAATAAATGAGTTTTTTTCAGATCAACATGTCATAAAACCATTGAGATTTGGCCAAAATTATGTCAATATAACATCCAAAAAGAATATGAAGTTTGTTTTGAAATGAAGGGAAATGAAACAATTATTATCCCCTTTGTCTTCAGCCAGAAAAAAAAAAGGTGGAATTTCTACTTCACACCTACTTCCTATGCACAGCATATTACGATCCCACTCCTGTTCTCATTTCATATAAGGCAAACACTTAAGGCAACAAACTTTGTTGTGTTTTGTTATTATTGCTGAGATAAAATTGTGAGGCTAGGGGAGCAGTGGGAAAGAGAAGGGACTACCACCCACTGTGGTTTGGAGATCCAGCTGCTGGATTTCCTTTGGGAGATGTATAGTACTCAACCACATATGAAGCAACAAAGGAAAAGCTTGTGAGAGGGAACTGCTGTCCAGCAGTGCTTGTAAGATTATTTAGTCTTTGCACATTTAAAATGGAAAGTGTAAACCGTTTTATTTCTGCTGGCCTTAACCACTGATCAATACCGACAGCTTCTTATAAACAGTGCAGTCGTCAAAGAAATGCAATCTTCCTTCTCCCAGAGTAGTTACATTTTAGAAAGAAAAAAAAAAAGTGAAAGCATGTGTGCGTGCATGTGTGTAAGACACAGAGAGACATTCCTTGTCTCTATTAATATTCCTAATATTCCTTCATCCAAGGATTCAAGATATATTATTTTTTCACCAGAAAAACAGGTTTTTTTGTTTGTTCTTTCTCCAGTCATTGGCAATCAGTGCAAGAAGTTGAGATCTTCCCCCACCTCTCTTCTTATGACTGATGGGTCTGATCTGTAAGATGCTGTCTTCTCTCCAGTCAGAAATTACAGTCCTGTTGATCTCCAGTGAAGTTCTTAGCACCTGGCATGCTCAACTTTTGTTTACCAGCTTCTGCTTTGTTACCACCTCTAGGAATGGAGTCTGAGAGTGGCAAGTGCTGCCACCTTCATCAGCAAGACATAAATAGACTAAAAGCCATCAATGACAACATATGTGTACAGATATGTATATACATTTGTCATAATTACCAAATGTTTTTATTCCATGCAAGCTGAGATCTTTTGAATTTGTCCTTTAATGAAAAATCTTTGGAAAAGGTGATAGGCAAAGTTTCTGTGTAAGGAGTGCCCAGTGAGTTTAGCCCCTGAGTTGCTTAGGCTAGCTGTCTTAATAAACCCCACAAAGTGTGAGCATGCTCCCTGGTACTCAGACCACGAGACCTAATGCAGTTCCAGACAGTGCTCAGGTGCATGTCAAGGAGACCGTGACAGTAACTGGTACTAATAGCAAAGTTAGAAGCCTGAACCTCTGTTTGTTGTATGTAGCTCTTCATCTTATGGATATCTTGAAGCTTCATTTTTTCTCAGTGTGTTTTCCTGACTCTAGACCTGACAAACTGTTTTAGTCCAAGGTCCCAAGTGACTTCAGTGAGTATTCCCAGCAGCTGGCAGCTAAAGCTACCAATTTCAGCATGTGGTTATCCAGAAAGTATAAGGTAGATGCTTTCAGGAGCTCTGTAGCCATTTCGAACATTTCTACACGTCTGGGAATTTTGGACAAAAGTTGAAAACTCTGGGATACTACTGATAAAACATTCTTGAACAGAAGAAAGACACATAGAAACAACACATCTGTCTCTGGGACAGCCCCGAGTAAAACAACTGATAAATGACTTCAAGCTTTTGTAGCCTTCAGAAAAGAACAGACTGAGCTAAAGGTTGTTTAAGAAGTCTTCCACTGAATTCAGAAAGTATGTTAGTGTTCATGCCACATTGTTGCTCTTTCAACTGGGATGACTCATTGGTCATTTTCACAAATGTAATTACATACCTTATAGAAGAGTTAAGAATTAGGAATTCATTTTCAAGTTCTGTATTGATTCTCATTCTGTTAATTATACTATTAAGTAAGGTTAAAACTATAAACCAAATGAGTATAATTCTTTTGCTTTAGGAGTTAGAAGTGGAGCATAGGAATCTGCTTTCTAGAGATGATTATTTCTTTCCACCAGCTATAGTACAAGCCAGATGGCAAGCACGTTGATAATTTAGGTAGCCCACTTAGCTGTCAATAGTCAGATGGAAGGAATTGTTATTCAGCTGTGTCTAGAGTCTGCTAGGAAAAGATCATCTAATACCTTGCAGAGTCACTTTCATAAGCCCTGTGTAGGGAGATGAAGCCAAGGAAGATGGGTTTCTTCATTCCAAGACACTTTTGCTGCTCCTCAGTGGGAAAAGAAACAGCCTTTGCACGCCACTGAAGAGCTAGGGGTTAATTTTTATTTTTCTTTTTTTCACCCTCCAGTTAAGGTACAAATAAAATATCCAGGATAACTGGTTGGGTTCCGTTATCAGTGGAAAATTTCAATAACTAGTAAGCTGTCCAGTGAAACATGAATTTGCCACAGGGAAAAGCTGCTGATAACTAACTGGCTACAGATGTCACTCAACAAAAATCCTCTAGAAGGATCCCGGTGCACTCAGAGAATGGAATACTCTTACAGTTTTGATTTTGTTAGGTTATTTACCCACCTTCAAATTTCACTCAGGTCTCAAATATGAAATATATGCTTCTCCCTGAAACAAAAGATAACCAGAGCAGATGCATTAAGAGCAAGAGGGATGGTAATCTCAAAAATTAACATTGCATCTTCACTGACTGAACTGCACATGTACATTGGGATGTCTGGTGGTCCGAATACTTGTGATGATGATATATGTTCCAGTTTTTGGACAAGTCACAGAAAGTGCAGTTCCAAACTAGGATTTCCTGCTTTTCCCCAGATAAAGGATCCAGATGTTCCTCGTTGGCCTTTGGGTGAAGCCAACTTTAGTAGCCATGTTTAGAAAAACAGTTCTTACTCCAGATTCAGAAATAAAAGTAGCAAGAAAAAATTCACCTTGAGAATTCTATCAGGGTTTAGGAAGGATCTAAACATCAGTAAGCATCACAAAATGTCTTGAGCTAGGTGTGGCAAACAAGACTACCTAAGGCCATGAGATTCAAACAAGAAAAGGCAGCTATTGGTCTTTTAGGATCTCAGCAGAAGCTAACAAGTACTGCATACCTAAGTTTTACCTGGGTGATAGTTCTTGGTGTCAGTACGCCTTAGATAGGCAAGTGCATGAAAAACAGTGAGTGGCAAGTAGACTGGAGGGGGTAGTCCTAATGCAACATGAGATTGTGATTTACAGGAAAACAAACTATTTTTTTCCCAATTGAAGGATGCCTATTTGCCATTTGTGATTTGATCTTAATTTGTTGTGATTTCCTTCCTTCCTTCCTTCCTTCCTTCCTTCCTTCCTTCCTTCCTTCCTTCCTTCCTTCCTTCCTTCCTTCCTTCCTTCCTTCCTTCCTTCCTTCCTTCCTTCCTTCCTTCCTTCCTTCCTTCCTTCCTTCCTTCCTTCCTTCCTTCCTTCCTTCCTTCCTTCCTTCCTTCCTTCCTTCCTTCCTTCCTTCCTTCCTTCCTTCCTTCCTTCCTTCCTTCCTTCCTTCCTTCCTTCCTTCCTTCCTTCCTTCCTTCCTTCCTTCCTTCCTTCCTTCCTTCCTTCCTTCCTTCCTTCCTTCCTTCCTTCCTTCCTTCCTTCCTTCCTTCCTTCCTTCCTTCCTTCCTTCCTTCCTTCCTTCCTTCCTTCCTTCCTTCCTTCCTTCCTTCCTTCCTTCCTTCCTTCCTTCCTTCCTTCCTTCCTTCCTTCCTTCCTTCCTTCCTTCCTTCCTTCCTTCCTTCCTTCCTTCCTTCCTTCCTTCCTTCCTTCCTTCCTTCCTTCCTTCCTTCCTTCCTTCCTTCCTTCCTTCCTTCCTTCCTTCCTTCCTTCCTTCCTTCCTTCCTTCCTTCCTTCCTTCCTTCCTTCCTTCCTTCCTTCCTTCCTTCCTTCCTTCCTTCCTTCCTTCCTTCCTTCCTTCCTTCCTTCCTTCCTTCCTTCCTTCCTTCCTTCCTTCCTTCCTTCCTTCCTTCCTTCCTTCCTTCCTTCCTTCCTTCCTTCCTTCCTTCCTTCCTTCCTTCCTTCCTTCCTTCCTTCCTTCCTTCCTTCCTTCGCCTGATAATTTAAACAACAAGAATATAGGTGATAACTCAAGTGTTCATCAAAGTAGTGATGGTGATGTGAAAAAAAGTATGAGCCAGGGGAATCTTTATTGTCAGGTTAAGTTCTCTGGAAACATGGGGACTGTTGAATTCAAAAGTGTGTTTATTCATTGAATAAAATCATCAGTACATTTTTCTTTGCTAGGATCCTTCAAATACCATCAGTGGACACCCCATTTAGGCTCCTATTGGTGTTACTCAATAAAAATGAAATAAAACTTTAGCTTCCTCCAGGTTTTGGAAGTGTAATACAACCCACAGAATTTATCCTTCTGCTGCACCATCATTGGATGAAACTCACTGATACCATGTGGATCTGGGATTACGGTTGTCCTCCAGACAGACACTGAGTTGAGTGAAAATGGTGGCATATCTGATATGTAACCTCAAGGCTCATCAATTTTCTGATTAAACTTCAGAATAGATGAATCATATCTAAGTAGGTCATGAATGGGAGGAACAGACTGGAAGAGGGTTTATATACTGCTCTTTTAGAGCTAGGTGGTTTGCATATTGCTCTGTTGGAACTAGTTGTCTAGCACATGATATAGGTGTCCAAGTACCTTTATGAGTGAGTGTCTCAACTGAGTACCGAGTACTGAATTACTCATGCTACAGAGCAAAGTGTGCTGAATTCTGCTGCAGCTGTTCACATGGATTTCTATGGCAATCCCAAATTAGTTACACCATTTCTAAAATTTAAGGATTGCATCTGGAAAAGCATGTTCAAGGAACTTATCTAAGACATCATCCTCTTAAAAGTTAACTTTACTGTGTCCAATAAATGAAATACTGAACAGCAGGTATATTATTTTTAAAAGGGATATAAAACAATAGCGAAGCACTGCCTGATTATATTACAGTATCTATCTTCTCATGTATCAGCAAAACCCAGCACTGAAGTATACCTAATTATCATATTTACAGTGGTACAGGTAGTAAAACAGTTATGTTTTGCATTGCTCAGGATGTTCAGGGATGAAATAGATAAACTATGTGGGAGATTAGTAATAGGTAATTATTCTCTACTTACATATTCAGCTTCATATTTCTAAATTAAGGTAAGTGGAAAAAGCTTATAAAATATTCAGGGCTCTTTTATCTTTCCTCCTCCCTCTGATTAGAAACTGTGCATGAATTTGCATAGAATAAACTGAGCCCATAAATCATAGCAGAAACTGCAAGAACAGTCTTTGTAAGTTATAATTTAAGGTTAACTGTAGCACATTTTGCTTACTGTATTATTAATGACTTTAGTTCACTCATGACAAGATTACATATTAAAAATTGTTGGTAGACAAAACTCCAGTTCATAATCAATTTGCTTCCTAACCTTAGAAAACCACTCACCATGTTTTCATACTTCCAAAGAAGAGACCATCAGGAAGTTTATCAGGTGATACGTTACATTGTCCCTGTTCTTCAATAGCTCTGACGCATCTGGTCAAGAGGTTTAGGTATAAGGCCTTGCAAGGAGTTTGAACTGTATCCATGTGCCACACAACATGCTTGGAAGCTGGACCTATTCTTTTCTGTGGGCTATACCCACAAGGCAAAATGTCAGCAGAAATAGCTGGAGAACTTCAGAACAGAAACTGTGATACCTGTGTAATACCAGCATGATCCTCTGCCTCGTGAAGCACTGAATGACAACATGGCTATAGTGATTTACTATCCTTGTATGACTCAAACTCTCTTACACGTTTGCATACAGTCAATGTTAAAGGGAATCTAAATTTGCTCGGCACCAACAACCCCATGGGAGTCTGTGATTCCTCCCCAGCCTGCTACAGCCATGCTGCTGCTCCTGCTGAGGGTCCCCAGACCCTCAGGTCAGCCAGAAACAAAGCTGAGTGTGCATGTGATCAAACACGAACTTATCAACATAAACACAAGAAAAGTACCCTTACAGGCACCACATATAGACAAACAACACACACAAACGTGAATAATACAAATGGCTTGATCCTGTTTGTGCTTGCTGGGTAATCAGGCTCAATGTTTGCTATCAGATTTTGCACCCATGCCCACGCAAACAGAAAGAGATCTCTGCCATAGCCGTGGGAGAGACCTGCGGTGCCTCCGGTAGCTGACTGCCAGACCCCTGGTCTCTCCGGTAGCTGGTTCCCAGAACTCTTACTGTTCTAGCTACTCCACCTTGAGGTTCATTATCCTCACACACACACAGAACAGCAAGCACTCTCACAGGGGAAAACAGGCAGTAGATTTGGAAAAGAAGCTATTAAGAAGCAGACCAGACTGGTTATCAGTCAAAGGGATTGGCTAGCTAAGAGCACACTGAATTGCACCATCTTTACACAACATCTTTTATCCCCCATCTTCTCCATTTTTCATGTTTTCTGCCTGACCTATCTTGTTCGTTCCCTCTGCTTACCTGTTGCCCATTCTCTAAACATCCCATAATAAGTTTTGCACAACAGCACAAGCCTTTTCAAATATCCTGCAATAAATTTGCTCTTTCTCCTGAAATTCATGATAATCTTGCTTCCTTCTTCTTATCAGTTGCTGTTGGTTCTGGCTGAACTTCCTCAAGGCTTTGAGTACTCCCATCAACAATCCATCAATCGATTGGTGACCTGAGAGCTGTGGTTGTTGATAGTGCCTCCTATTTGTTAGGATTTGCATATCTGGGTGTTTAATGTGCCACTTCTGTTTCTTATCCTAATCTTCTATGATGAACAGTCATTAATCAGTTATTCTCAGAAACCATGTACATTTACATTCCATATATTCTCACTCTGTGTTCTATTCTATCTGCTGAGGGAAATCACTGGTACCTAGGCAATAATTAGTTCACTCCAGTATTCACTACTATCCTACCATTAAATCTCATACTGAAATCCAGGAGCTGTTGGGTTCAACACTTCTTATGCTTGAACATTATTAAGCATAAGACATTCAGAAGACTTAGACCACCAGCTGCACATACATCTAAGTTTGAAGCCTACATAACAGCATGGTTTTCCTTTCTGTATATTGTAGATTCATGTTAAAGGAATCCTGTAACATACTTCAATTAAGTAGTTTCATCATCATAGGTTTTTCTTCTTAGCTTTCATTAGCTGGTTACTTTGCTTACGACGGATGACTCCAAAGATTTTGGATTTGACTTTCAGTGAATCAAAGGAGTAGTTTCTAGTGTCTAGATCCAAGTCCTCGCACATGGTCTTCCAGGATCCACAATGGAATAGTAGGCTACCAGGTAGACTAAAAGAAAAAATCCAATGAACACAAAGAGTTTACTATGTATAAACCTGTTCTTATTATTCTTATTTAGCACTAAGTTTCAGATAACAAGATCTTTTCCACAGCACACTTTGTCTCACATTTTGATTTTGTTTGCTTTTTTTAATCATTATTATTATTATTTACTATGCCTTCCTCAGCAAACCATTTACAGTGACTTAATACTTTAGTCATGAGAATAGTCTAACCAGGCTTTTAGCTGTGCAAGAAATAGTCCTTGATACTGTCCAGAACAACAGCTTCCTAACATCAATCAAAATACTATTTTCTCCTTTGAATTTTACAGGAACAATCCAGTTCATTTGATAAACCTGAAAGGAAACAATATATGTTGGTTTTCCATTGGAGATACTTTCATTATCAAATAAATACTAACACTTTATGTCCTTGAAGCCAAATCTTTTGCTTGCTAAATTTACTTTAAATGTAATGACAGAAGATTATCTTCTTTGGAAAATACATACTCTAAAAAATATTTATGTGTTACTTATTGTACCAAGATTTTTTTTAAAATCTGTTTTTTTCTAAAGAGAGTAGATATCCAGAAACAGTTGTCAAAAAAAAAAAAGAAAAGAGAGTTTTTAAACTTTCTTCCCTTCATTTCATTCTCCTTTTCATTTTTTAATAAAAACCAGTTAGGATTCAGATGAAATTTCTTGGTTAAGTACATTTTTGAAAACAAATGTTTCAGATGCCCCATTTTGATGTGGGCAAACTGAAAAATTCTTTTTCCTGATAAGAAATTGCTTTTATTCAAAAATTAAGTGAAGTATTACAGAAAAGAACTGAAGGTCAAGACAAAACATTAATTTTTAAATAGTTTGATAGACATAAGACCTTTTTGTTTGCACATTTTAAATTAGGAAAAGAGCTCTCAAAATGCCGAGTTCTTAGTATTACTAGGACAGGAAATGTTTCAATATTTTTCATTTTTCATTTAATACAAAAAAATGTTTATCATCTCTTGTTTATCTAGACTATTCTTTCCTTGTAAAAGTCTGTTTGAATATTTTGATTGTTTTGGTTTCTCAGTGATTTTAACCATTTATTCCTGTAATTTTTCTGTATCTTTTTCATGTAG
>NW_010559539.1:32438-63221 GCF_000687285.1 Phaethon lepturus | reverse complement strand
GCAGAGAATAACCTATCCGAGACAAGTGTGTTCAAAATTCTTATTCCTTTATAGTCAACGTAAGATTTTATGTCATACACTGTAGTCTCAAGAAAATAAATAAATAACTGAAAGCTTTCATCAATTACACAGAAAAAAATAATATAACCTCCTACTAAAATAAAAATCATCACTGACCTGCAGACAAGTTGTTTAATGCTTGTCACACAAAAAACAGACATCAAAGGATCAATTACACTTCAAGTAGATTGGAAATTGTAATATCTTTAATGTCTACATTCCAGAGAAAAAATGGTCTCGTGAAGAAGATAAGTGTCTTTCATACAACACAAAGAGGCTTGCAAGACTTCTTTTTTAAGTGCCTTTTTTTTCAGGAGAGAGAATTATTTTACAGTCGTGTGCTTGGGTTACTTAATAAGATACCATATTTTTATATAGATTTTTTCACACCAAAAATGTGATGAAAAGGGATATTCAATAGCATTCTGATGGCAAATCATCATTGCTCTGGTAAGGTGACACATTGTTTTACTTGTTCCTGATTAGCCCTTGTTGTATCTCAAATTAATGGTAACCTCTTCTGCAATCACAGATCTGTAGAGTCAAGACAGGTAAAGAATCTTTCATATTACTAATTAGAATGGGGAAGCTTTTAAAATATTCCAGCTCTAATATACAGGCAATCATCGGTGCATTTTGAACTGCACATTAATCCCAGAATGTGGTAGGTTCTTTACAGAGAGATACTGGTCTTTGAGGTAGAATTTGAACAAAATTAACACAAAATGAGAATAAGGCAAATTGCATTCTTTCATACAAAGTGTTACCCATTACTAAACAGTAAAGTGAGAAAGAATTGTGTTTATAATGGAATGTGTGCGTAAGAGTAATATTGATTTATGTCAAATAAATACACAGAAAATGGTAGAAATTTGGTTTCCAGACCTATTTATTGAATCGCTTCTTAAACTGAACTCTCCTGTGTCTGTGGCAAGATTACAAGATTATTACAGAACCAAATACATTGCCAAAGCTTTCTTAGTACTGCAAAGAATGAATGACAACTATTTTTTTTCCCCTTTACTGCCCTTAGAAAAATTCCTGCCTTGGCCAAAGTATTTTAATTAGCAAGCCAAAAGTGATACTATATTGGATTTTTCTATGATCTTTCTGTTATTTCAAACAAAACTAACTGTGAAAGATATTTTTTACTGAAAAATGTTGACAAGATAGTAATAAAAAATTGTTTCTTATGTACAAATAATATTTTGAAGCAGGTCTATTCAGACCTTCTTCAGTTCTCTATATTCCTCACTATAGTCACTAAGATTAATTTTGTGATAATAATGCATGATAATACAAGCACAAATCATACAGTGAATAATAAAGATGGTATATTATTGAATAGTTTAGCTGAAGGCTTACAGTCTGGGGAAGAAGAAAGAACTGTATTTTCTTTTCTTACTTTAATAACATGTTCAAAGATTGAGGTTCTGGGCTCAGATCTAGATAGACATGTAGAGTGAACTGACAGAACTTCAGCAGTCCAAAAAGGCAACATTGTTTTATTCTTGCATTAATAATTAAAAGCTACAAGTGGACCTGAGAGTTAATAAGCTGAGGAAACTTTGGAACGAGGCATTACTAAAAGGATTGGTTTAAGTAAGAAATATTTCAGCCTTTGCTCCAGTACTGAATGTAACCTGCAATCAATCTTTTGATTCTGAGCTGTGTCTCCCCATTATTCTCGTAAATATGGGCCTTTGCATGTTTTAATATATCAGGAAAAAGCGATATTGAAATAAAGTAAAAAAGTCTGTTGTCAGGAGTCTTACCCAAAAGAATGGCACATTACCAGTCACGCTTTGTGGAAGGTCCGTGACAGGACAGCAGTAGGCTTTACACATATCAGCGGTTTCCCTGTATATGAGGACTATTTATTAAATCTACATTTCATGTACGTACACTCGCCTCCTTGTTTGTCATAGTGCATTTACGAACTATGGTTTATTCAGTCTGGAGAATTTAGGCTTTGGAAAGGAAAGTTGAAAAACCTCTTTAGTGTTACAGGAAAATATACATTTAGGACCCTTAGAACTATTGCAGTGGTATATATCCTGCCTTTGGTCTTCTTTTCTCAAGTGAATTTACTGTGGCCCATTACATGACAGTCATACCAACTAAATTACAGTAGCTCTCTATTAAATAATAAAGATATGATTGGTAGTGTACTTTACATTCTCAAGGCAGTTTTCTAACCCCCTAAGTGGATAATTGCCAGTTATTGCTTTTAAACTGTGAGCCTTGCGTGACTTTATTAAAAGTTTCTGAGATCCAAAACATTGCTAAGATAATAGCAATATGTACAGGAGTGGTGTATACACCATTCTGGTATAGGGACAAAGAAAATCCAGGAAAGGTTTGGAACATGTGTCAGGCTTTTAATAGGGTCATACATGTGCTTCCTTTTTCAAGTGCCTCAGCCTTCAGATGTCTGTGGAAGAGGCAAAATCTTAGCTGAAAAATCCTGTTCGTATTATTCCTCTCTTTCCTCACTAGACTACTCCAAAAATGTTGAGAATGAGCAAGTAATACATTCTGTTCTTAATCAGTTGTTATGAATTGAGCATACATATAGTTGACTGAAGCACAAAAGACCTGAAGACGAGAAGCAAGGAGAGCAAGTCGTCAGATAACTTTATCCTAAGCCATATCAATGATACGGCCACAAATATTATAAACAGAAATGGGTGCCCATATACAGGAATGCTTGATGTTGCAGACTGACTCCATTTGCTAACCTTGACTTCACAACCCATTGTGTGATCTCCAAATCGCTTGAGTAAAAGAGTATTTTACAGTAGTCAAAAGGAGTTCTTCTCTTTTTCTATTCCTTTTTCTTTCTTTTAATTTAAAGTATTATTCCCTCATTTTCTATTTCATTCCTCATCCCTCCCAATGGGTTGTTGTTTCCATGATAGAAACCATTCTCCTTGCAATCCCATTTTGTGCTCCCTTTTCTGTCTTTTGCAGTATTTTACTGGTAGATCTCTTAGACTTTGCAACTCTTTTTTGCAAAGTACCTTTCCAAACCACAATCCTTTACAAGAGCACAGTGGACACTCTTTGGTAGGTGTTAGCCATTCAGTGATTCAACAAAACAAGAAGGACATAGCCTGCTGCTGTAAATTCAGCTATGTAAAGGAGATTTCATATTGACTATTCATATCAAGACTACTCTGACCTATCCCTCTTTGTGTCCCCCCCTTCCTTCTTCTTCTCCCAGCTTTATATGCTGAACATGATGTCATATGGTATGGAATATCCCTTTGGTCAGGGATTTGGATCAACTGTCCTAGCTGTGCCTCCTCCCAATCTCTTGCACACCCCCAGCCTACTTGCTGGTGGGGTGCTGTGAGAAGCAGAAAAAGCCTTGACTCTGTGTAAGCACTGCTCAGCCATAACGAAAACATCTGTGTATTATCAACACTATTTTCAGCACAAATCCAAAACATAACCCCATATTAGCTTCTATGAAGAAAATTAACTTTATCCTAGCCAAAACCAGCACACCCATGTTTATGCTTTTCTTCTCCCAGATGTAATGAGAAGAGGGGGTCATCCTGATTCCTTTTACTTTTTTTGTAAGAAACAGCCTGTTGTGCATTATAAAATTGTTATTCCTCAACTGTAAGAAACCATCACCACCTGCTGTTACAGGTGAAAATGTGGGATTCATTTACAGCTCAGCTGTGGACATAAGTTGCATGAGGGAGATATGCACAATCATAAAATTAGATAATCATGGAGGTTGAAAGTGATCTGAGCAGGTCAGCTCAAAGTAATTCCAGTCAAAGCAGAGTATTCAAGGCATTGTTTGTCAAAGTTTTGAGCATCTTCAAGGATGGAGCCCTGTGGGAATCTTTTATGGGAGAGTGGAAATTATCCTTACCTCTACCCAGAATTTCCCATGCTTCAGTTTGTTTCCATTGCCTCTCATCCTTCCTCTGTGCACCTCCAAGAAGAGCCTGGATCCATTTTCTCTACAGCCTCCAACTAGTTAGCTGTAGACAACCTAGTCTATAGTTCTCTCCTTTTAGCCTCCTCTTAAGGCTCACAGGGAACTATGTTTTTGCAGCCTCCCCTCCTCATGAGCTTGCTATTCACCAGTAAAGTTAGAATAGGCACAATGGGAGGGACCCAGCAAGAGAGGTAGGAGAAACGGTATTTTTTTCTGAAATCCAAGTTTTTTCATGTAAGGTATTCATAAAAAGAGGTGATTATATATATCATTTGGGTTGTAGAGCTGCAGTCAATACCTGATTATGCAAGAATGTGACAAGGGGCAAATGTGATTATTTTGGAGTACTATACAACAAAATTGAACAGTATGGTGACTGTTTTCACTCTTGCAATATCCTCTGTACTAGAAATTTTTATTCAAGATAACTGTTTTGACATGGTGAGATCATATAATTTTCGACATGTATTTAGAAACATGGGCTTCAGAATATCCACTTATGGAAGCAACCCTTTACAAAGTTGCAAAAAACCCCATGCTCCATTTGAGAAAAACAGTAGGACTACAGAAGCGGTAGAGAATATATTTCTCCCAGAAAAACACTATCTTAATCTGTTAAAAGACCAAACTTTGCCAATGTTTCTTTGGAAAATCTTGTTATATAAAGGTATTTTAAAAGTTATTTGTCTACCAGCTGAAAGAGCAAAAGATGGGATGAAGGGAGGATGTGAATATTGTCATGTAGGCTACTGGGAAACAATGACTCAGTATTTCTGACAATGTAAAAATGAACAATGAAATAATTAAGAAGCCAACTGAAAACAAATAAAAAGAAACATGTCATTAGAATATGGATTTCATTGCCATATGATGCTGTGATAGGTAAAGTCAAAAAAGTATGGAACAAATTTCTGAAGGATAGTGACATTAGTGGCTATTAAGTTAGTCAACTTGGGAAGTTTGGCAGAAGAATGTTAGAAGATGAAGCATTATAGCAGGAAAATAACAATTCTGTATGTGCCCTTTTACACTCTTTCTATTTATACTGTTTCTGCTAGTCACTTTCAGAGACCAGATACCAGGCTAGAAGGGCCCTTTATTTCATGCAGGGATGATAATTATTCCAGAAATATCATTGAAAGATTGCCACCTCCAGTTTTTGCTAACGCAATGTGTCCCTGGTTTGCAGTCTATGACCATGCAGGCCAAGTACTACTATTTGTTCTTCTGCAGACTACTCAAGATACCAAGGCATGGCTATGACAGCAGTGCATACTGGCAGGAGACACTGCACAACATAAATATTCTACTAACAATCACTTACAGACTTGGACAAACATACACTTTATTCTTTCCCAATATTGTGGTCATCAAATTGAGAGAATTCTTGTTTATGTTGTCTTTAGATAATGGTAAAAAACATATTACATATAAAACCCAATACATTTTATATTGTATGATCTATGTGTCCAGGTAAATACAGAAAAAAAGGACAAAAATGCAGAGCTCACCTCATGAAGAAGAAGCAAAGCATATTAACATTAGAAAACCATGGCTTCATTTACTCATTTACCTCATAGTTGCAACTAACAGATTGGTGTGTATTTTGCACACCCATCCTAAGCCTCATGCATGTATAAAACCCTTATACTTGTTGAACCTAAAGAAAACATGCAGAAAACTCTGGAGAGACATGATTTGATCCCTGATAGCCACCACAACCAAATGTGGCCTCAGTTGTCTTCATAGTAGCGAGCATCAAGATAAGTACTACTTGTCTTTGAATTCTACCGGTTTTTTGTCTAAAACATGTATCTTTAAAAAAGAAAATTAACCTTGCCAAGCATCATTACATGACAGAGTTACAAAGAATCCCTCCAGAGTCCAACAGTCATGATTTATGAATCTAGCTGAGTTCAGACACCTGGAAAATAAAAAGCATCGTGGTTAGGTCTTGTACAGTTTGCTAGTACATTAGTTATAATATTGTTGTCATTGAGAACCACATGTGTAGTTATGCTGTGGAAATGATGCTTATTTGTTACCAGCTAATTTAATCCAAATCCTACGTATCAATAAAACATCATTAATTATATTATAGATAAAGATGATACAAAAATCTGGTATAACTCTTTGGCTACGAAAGATTGCCTATAAACATATGAAATTTAACTCAACAGGAAACCAGAACTTTACCAAAACCAGAACACTTGTTCTTTCCTATTCACTTTAATTTCTTGTGTCATTTTTATCGAACTGTGTCTAAGAACCTTCCAGTAAAATATTAAATAATTTTTGTCACCTTAATTTTCTCATTTTATATCTATACAATGTTTATGGTAAATTATATGGCAGATCTTGATCTGAGAAGTCGTAGACAACCTAAGATAAAACCATGTCAAGGAGCAGGCTCACAACTAAACATTCTGAACAAGTGTGTGATAGTGCTCCTGCTTATATCATGACTCAAAATTTACTGAAAACAGTCTCTTGCAAATAACAACTGGAACCTTAGATTTCCTCTGTACACTCTGTATGTCTGTACCATATTACAGAAAGCCGGGCTGTATGACAGGTCACGTTTCTGGACAGACAAATGGGCAATGCAGAGTCTCCTAAGCATTGATGCTGTCATAACCAGGTACATAATATTGTTATTTGTAATATGTTTAAGAAAGAGAAGTTTTTTAACTTCTAGAATAGAATGGAGTATTTTAAACAAATGTATTAGAAAAATTATTGATAAATGCTGGAAAGACTTTTATATATCTGAAGGATCAAGCAGAAATACTGAACTATTGACTTACCTTACATGACTGTTTGCCAAAGGGGACTTTCCTGGGACAATTCTCTCTTCGAAGTATTTTCTTGTGATGCCTACATGTGTTCTAGCATTCAGTCATCAGAGTAACCGCATTTCAGACAGTGACCACAATGAACTCCAGTAGAGGAAAAATGCTTGAGTCAGCTTTTACAGGTCACTTCAGTAGTCAAGTTCTGTGGGAGATCAAAACGGGTAATGAGAACACTGTACTATGACAAAAAATGTCTACAAGTTTTTTCACATAGAGAAAAATAAGAATAAGGGTTTTTTGAATAAGAAAAAGTTCAGAAGTCAGGTCTAGTTATTATTTGAAACTATGTTTTCAAGTTCTTTATCTATTTACATTTGGAATTAAAGAGGTATTCATTAAAACAGTATTCTAGCATCTCTTCTGTGAAAATATCTCATAGGAAAATAATTGTGATGCACATAAACCTCACTGACATTTTTCTTTAGATTTAGTTTAGGTTTACATTAAACAATTTTGTACCCATCTTTCCCTATAGCTTTTCAACTTTTCTATATGCTTATGCTGTCAGTCTTTCCTCAGGAGCTCAACATGGAACCCTTGATGACAAAGAAATATTGCTCTTGATTTCTCTGATTGAGAAGTGTTTGTGCAAATCTATATAAGTACCCTTTTTTGCTATGTAGAAATTTTAGAAATTGCACAAAATGTAAATTTGGAAATTTTACTCTTCTGCAGACTGGTTGCTGCTGTGTTTTCAATATACAGGTCATAAGTTTCCTGCAAAATCCACAGAATTACTGTGTACTCAAGCCTTTGAATCTCATCGGAGCACTCAAGTACATAAATGTTCATTGTTGCTTTAAAGAGTTGATCACAAAACACTGCAAAGATGATTCATATATTTGTGAAGGTAGCACATTCATTGATTATCCATCATTTGCATCACAATCATGGGAAAATTTCACACCTCCATCTACCTTTGACTTTTAGCTTAATATTTTGCAAGATAAATATTTAAGTTTGAGGAATATTATCTGGAAGATGAATTTGCCCTACAAATAATTACTGTAAAAGTAAAAAGGAGTTGGTGATAATATTTCTGATTTTCTGAAAAAAAATTATCCTTTTCTTATATCTGTGTAAACCAATAAGAGCTATGAATAGCTACAGTATGTGAAACTATGATCCGGGAAAATGCATGTTCAGAGGACTCATCGTACATTGGAGGTTGTGTGCTACCGGCCTCCTTGTGTGTAATCTACAGATACTCTGAGCCTATTTCAACCCTAGCAAAAGAAGCCTGGAACTTGCACTCAAGATGTGCAAGAAAACTGTGTAACAGTTTACACTTCCAGCTTGACTGTATCTACTTCAAGCCTTAAATGTCAGCCAAGGTGGCAGCTATTACGTATGTGGGGATTGAAACAAAGACCTTTTAGAAGCAAAAGCATAGGCTTTACAATTCTATATGTCAAGCTTTTTAGGAGAACCTTGAATGTACGTAATTATACGGTGATCCTTATAATTATTTGGTACCATGCTAGAGAGAAGAATTGCATTCCCAGTTGCTTATTTGTGTCTTTATAACAAGGTGGAGATGAAACTTAAAAAAAAAAAAAAATCTACTTTTTTTCTTTTCTTAATTAAAGATACAGCTTTTATGATTCACTTTGCATATATCTTCTCACATTTTCTACAAATTATCTCTTAAGAGTTTCAGTCTTTTAAGAAACTATTCTTTCCATTTGATATGGAAACTTTCATCCACACATTTTCCATTCCAAATGACATTGTTTAGCACATAACTAATTTTACCTGAAAAATACAATTCAGAGCTAGAAATATAGCATTAAAAGACTAGGACCTTGCACTGTGATAGGTTTCTTGAACAAGAGATCTGTTCTCAATAGAACAAAACTCTGGATAAGCTGATCCATTTAAACTAACAGAGCAACACAAGCCTATGATTAATTGCCAATCAAATTATAAAACTCAGTCTAGATCTGTAACGAAAGTTTGATTAATTAATTGATTTGGTGTATACGAGCACTTACAACTTGAACCTCATACATTTAGGACAGAAAGAGTTTGGATGAGTCCTTCACAGTTTCCTTTCTGCTGTAAAACAATTTTTTTTTAATTTGGTTTAGTGTCTACTACAGAGACTCATTTAATTCTAAATTATTCATTTTAGGTACCATCAAAATCCATATATGTGGGATTATTTTTCTTATGTAATATTATGTTTAGATCTAACTGAAATTTCTGCACCTATGTAGACAAATTAAGTGGGATCATAGAATTTTAGAAAAGTTTGGGTTGGAAGCGACCTTAAAGATAATCTAGTTCCAACCCCTCTGCCATGGGCAGGGACACCTTCCACTAGATCAGGTTGCTCAAAGACCCATCCAACCTAGCCTTGGACATCTAGCGCATCGACAGCTTCTCTGGGCAACCTGGTCTAGTGTCTCACCACCCTCACAGTAAAGAATTTCTTCCTGATATCTAATCTAAATCTAACCTCCTTCAGTTTAAAACTGCTACCCCTCATCCTACCACTATACTTCCTGATAGAGTCCCTCCTCATCTTTCCTGCAGGACCCCTTTTAAGTACTGGCAGGCTGCAATATGGTCTCCCCCGAGCCTTCTCTTCTCCAGGCTGAACAATCCCAACTCTCTCAGCCTGTCCTCACAGGAGAGGTGTTCCCGCCCTCTGATCATCTTTGCGAATCTCCTCTGAACCTGTTCCAACAGGAATGTTGAACTTCATGGGCTGCAATGGCCCACCTCTCTATCCTGTCAAGGTCCCTCTGGATGACATCCTTTCTCTCCAGCCAATCAGGCACACCACTCAGCTTGGTGTCATCTGCAAACTCACTGAACATGCACTCAATCCCACTGTCCATGTCACTGACAAAAACGTTAAATAATTCTAGTCCCAGTATGAACTCCTGAGGGACACCACTCATTGCTGGTCTCCATCTGGGCATCGAGCTGCTGACTGTAACTCTCTGAGTGCAACCATCCAGCCAATTCCGTATCCACCGAGTGGTGCATCCATCAAATCACTTTTTCTCCATTTTAGAGACAAGGATGTTATACAGAACAGTATCAAACGCCTTGCACAAGTCCAGGTAGATGATGTCAGTCGCTCTTCCCTTATCCACCAATGCTGTAACACTGTCGTAGAAGGCCACCAGATTTTTCAGGCATGATTTGCCCTTTGTGAAGCCATGTTGGTTTTCAATGTGCCATAGCTTCCAGGAGGATCAAAACTCGATGAATTGCCTCACAACTCAGGATTTGATGATTTCCTTAAAATCTATCAAAGAATATTTGCCTTGTATTAAAAAAAACCATAAAAACAAACAACCAAACTATTGTTCTCCCCTTTATGGGACAGAAAATATTGTTCAGACCCTGTGCACTCCTTAAACTGAAATGTTCCACCAAAGCTCAACACCCAAGTTCTACTTTGTTTTCTAATGGTAACAGGCTTGTTGACCTTTTAAATTCCAAAATTAGATGACCTAAACCAGTAGATGAACAAATGAAAAAATCTCTTTCCTATCCCTTTTTACAGAAAAGACAAGATAGGTTAGCTGGACGGCAGAAGGTCTGCTTTCAGCAGCTTTGCATATGTTTCAACATCGGTCCTTTGCTTAAACACACCTATAAATTCCAGAATGCCTATCACTTGTCTTCGTACCTCCATCACATCAAGGACTTTTGAATATCCACTGCCAGGTGGAAGAAGAGATTTCTGAAGAGTCATAGCTATTCACACTGTTCTCCCAGCTCGATCCCAGTTCTCTGTAGTAACTTCTTCATTGCTAGGAAACATCATGAGTTACAAATTGAGAGAAATGTTTACTCAGTCCTAATCACGAGTGTGGGTCAATGACTGAGGTCCCAAAATAAATCAATAGCACTGGAATAGGCAAGCACCCCCTTCTGGGCTGCACATAATTCAGGACAGTGAAAGCAAGGATGAAGGAGCCCTTATTGGTTACCTTTCCAGCGTGAAAAATCAAACGCAATTTGTCCATATTAGTAGGCTTAGTCTCTGTCTGATTATCTGGTGCCACAAAGATGTGACCCATGCCTATGCCTCTGATTTTTAATAAACACATTTGATGGGTCCAATGGTAGTTCAGCAATTTGTACAGAAAATTAGATGTAATTTGCCCTGAATGCCACTGGTTTCTCAGATAGTTCAAAACAATGCCAGGCAGCTCAGCAAATAACTGCAGCAAGTCTGCAACTGAATCAAGCTGAAGACCAGATTTCCTTGCTGGAGCCCTCTGCTGCCTGCTTCAGGTCCAGTCTCTCCACTGCCTCCAAATTCCATAGCCTCCTACTCATCCTCTTCAGCCTTCCTCTACATTCCTCCTCCTGATCTTATTACTCCCTTTTCCCTTTCCACTCTTTCTTTGAAATATATAAAGGGTCTGATGAATAAGGGGTCAGTATAAAGGGTCTGATGCAATGATAAATGGGCATGTGTTTCCCATTGAAATCAAGGATGTCAGTGCAGACTCTCCAACAAGAACCCTTGCCATGAAGGCCTACACCTGCTTTCTCAGACTTGTACCTATCCTCCCCGGCCCCTCCCTTGGCATTTCCAGAGATGCCAATAGATTCAGGATACCTGTGACTTTTAGTGATCTGTCCTGAAAATCTAATAAAGAGATGGAAGTTTTGGGTTTTTTGCTGTTTGTCATTTGGTAGCGTCCTCTTCCCGCTTGCTGTGCGGCAAGGGACTCGGCTGCCGCCTGTTCCGGTTAGCTTGAATAGCCAATGGAAGAGTCCCCTTGGGTATCTTAAATATCCTTCTTCTAGGCTGCACCCAGCCCCATCCCTAAATAAAATTAAATAAAATTTTGAGATTTTATATATAAAGGTTTCTCTGAAGTGTCCCAAATTCATGCTGGACATTTGTGATTCTGTTCTCTCACTCCTGTCTCTATTCTTTTTCTTCCCCTTTTTCTTTCTCCTTTCTCCCCATCTTCTTTTTTTCCCCCTTTACTTCCTTTCAATTCCTCTTCTTCCTCTGCCTTTTGCTCCTGGCTTTCATTTTTGAGACCCACTTTCTCTAGCACCGGGGATATCTCCCCACCCCCTCCGAGAGCAATGCACTGCTGTGTAAAATGGGATTTATTTCCCTGGTCAGTGTTGTAGCAGCTTTCTGCAGCATTTTAAAGAGAAAGTATGAAAATAATATAACATTAAGATTAAAAAATACAGAGAACATCTCATAGAATAGGTATTTTTTAATTTGAAATAATAGTAGGGGTAAAGTCTTGTTAAGGTAGCCCTTCATGGAATAGGAACCCCACAACATTTCTGTAGAACTGAATAGATAGGGAAGAAATAAAAAAGACATCCCACCCTTTTTCTATGGTTTTTTTTTTTTCCTATAATTACCAATAACCCACTATTAGGCTTCAAGGACAAAAATAACTCTTAAACTGTCTAGATATCAGATCAGAACTAGTCTTTTTCCCCCTGGCAGTGCTTTGGAAAGATGATTCTTCATGGCACCTGAAGTCTATAATTGTCAGATCATTCATTCCCATGGAGAAGTCCAGGCAGGTGGTATCTATTCTGTGATTATTTCTCTTCTTTTTTTGTCTGGTTTCAACACCATCCCCAAATGTCAGATGTGGTACAGTGGAATATCTGTATTTTTAGGAGGGAAGGGGAAGACTGTTGGAAGGGGTGAACTCTACGCTGGTGCAAGCAATGCAAAATTCTGTGTTTAAACTCTCATTTCCAAATGGTTGCAGTGTGATTTTTGTGATGTGTAGGGGTCCCAGGTGGGAGATGGGTCCCCATATGTGAGGTGCCATACAAACACATTAAACTCCCTGACTTGAAGATCTTACAGTGTAAGTAGATAAGACCAGGGAGAGGCTGGAGGGTAGAGGCAGAATGAGCACAATCTTTGTTTTACAGCAAACAGCTAAATTAAATGGTGTCCCCAGTGGGCTGAAAGAAATCTGAGGTAGAAATGGACATTGAACATCGATTACCTGAACCTCAGAGTTTTGCTCATAAAGCAGTTTAGTCTTCAGGCAAAAACTGGCCTCAGGTTTGATCTTTCAATAACATTCTTTGCTTTCTTATCATTTTCAGAAGCAATGGGCTTTCACACTGATGCATTGTAAGCATAGACCAGGCACAAAGGAAGAGCAATTCGCTGCCCATTCATATGCTGTATCTCTTGTGCAGGGCACAGCAGGTATATAACAGCTATCTAGCCATACTACTGAGAATAAAGAAGACAGTGTTTAGCAGATACCTGGGCAGAATGACTAGCAGGTGGGGACTAACCTTCATTCTAGAACAGAAGTGTTATCAGATTTTTAATGACTACAGAGTAGGAAAAGGACGTACACAGATTCCCTCTCTCTTTTTCTCTGTGTGCATCTGTGTGTGGGTAGAAGATCGTGTCTGTCTCTTGCAGCTGGGCCATGCCTAGGAGAGTAGAATAAGTGATCTGTTAAGAGAGGATAGTAAAAAGCTCCTTAAGATCAAAAGATAACAGTCTGTGCCTTTTCTTTCTCTTTTCTTTTTTTTTTTAGCAAAAAAAAAAAATGGGGCTCTATTCTCAGCTTTACCGTTGAAGACGGGTGATTTGGTCTCATAATTGTGATCGCTGACTGCAGCAGATGGATTCATTGCTAGGGCTGGTCAGAAATGTTTCAATACAATGTGGTTTTTTTGCATGTGTGTGAAAATGATGAATCATCAAAACTGAAACTTTTCATGAAGATATGGCAGTGCAGAGGAAACTTTTGTCACAGATGTTTTCTCAGCTCCCCACTGTGGCTTGTGATTAAAACCAGAGAAAGCAAAATCTTCTCATCTCGGGGTAGCCCAGAAGACAGGATATTTGGGCACTGAGGTTTTGAGTTTCTTTTCTGCTTATTCTGAACTCTTTCCTTTCTGAAGTGTGTTAGTTACTTTACTATGAAATTATTCAGCACATTTCCTATATATGTGTGCGTACATAGAGGAATGTAAACAGAATAGAAGAGCTTTAACAAGAAGAATTGAGAGAAAGATGATGGTATGCTGAACACTGTTAAGTGAATGCAGGTCATGTCCCCCATTAAAGCCACCACATGCCTTTTTGAAGTCAGAAAAACATTTGCGATCTCCAGAGGAAACAGCTTGCTCGTTATGGGCCCTTCCACCCAAATCCACCAGATCCCATTCCTTTTGTTTCAACAGAAATTACCAAAATAATCCAGAGGGACTAATTCTCAAGGAAAAGTCTTGAAGGCAAAGTCACTTAGTTCATGACCACAGCTGAAGAGTAACATTTTACAAGGAAAGGAGGTCATGAGCCTAGTTATCTGCTCATGTTTATACCCCGTAAAGCCTTTTCCCCTCTGAGTGTTTGTTTAACTTGTATATAAACTATTGCTGATTGTACTGCTGCCTTTGGGATCCAATCTTATGCATGACTTACCCTGTGCATAAAGAAGTTTGTCTTGGACCTCCTTAGCAAATGCTCAGTCTAGGCTCTAATCAGTACAGAGAGAGACACTTCCAACAGGAGCTATAGCCAGCAAGAGGCTTATTTAGAAGACAGGCAGGACACCAAACGCCTTTTTTAAATAGGACAAGGCAGCTTGCTAATGGGCAGGAATTTGGCCCTGAGGTCTCAGCATATGACAGTCATGTAAATGACAATCCTGTTGTAGCAATGGAAGGAGGAAATCAATACGACTGTCTGATCAGTGGGAACAATAATAGGGAACAAATAAAGGACCACTGAGCAGTAAAACATTAGACTGGGATTTATATGGAGCAGAGCAGACAGAAAGAGAAGGGAAAGATGTCAAAACTTCTTTCCTAAAAATAGCATGGGAGTCAATAAAAAGGCGTCTCAGTAATGGAATAAGAGCAAGAAGACCTAGACAAAGCTGTCAGTAAAGGTGAGATAAATCTCACCAAAGCAAAAATACAAATAGTGCCAAATTACTACAAAGGTCCATTCTATCTTTTAGCAGCCCTACCTCTTCCTTTGAGTCCTTCTTCCAGACCAGTCCTAGCACAGCTGAGGATTTTCCATTTCTAGACTCTCTTTCCTTCTGCAGTGACTTGCTTCTGATTTAGAAATATTTTCTCTTTAAGGAAAATTAACCCTGAAATATATAGTCAGGAAATCTCCTTGCAGGACATCTGATGGATGCCATTTCTTTTATGGACAATTCATAATGTGCAAATTATAATAAACCTGTTGTCTAAGCTGATTAACACACTGCAGTCCACAAAGGTCCTCATGTCTGTAATGTTGTCTAAGGTGAATAAAATTATACTAGTATTTGTTAAATTGGATTGCAAATAAGATTTGCCTCCCATGCAGTTCATTTCTGCTCCTTCCTACTGGTTTCTTGAGACATTGAAAAAAAATATATTCACTGCATCATAAAAGTTATAAGCCTACTTTTTAGGTCATTTATGCCAGCATTTTCAGCCTTTTTTAATTCAAAGACTACTCATCTTTAAAGTTTGTGATACAGTCTAGGCAGAGTTGCTACAATGGTTTTCACCTTACAAAGAAAAAAAAATAGACTAAATTGTGAATGATTGTTCCCTCATAGCACCTTGTTTGGTTTCTTGCTTACAGGCACGTACATGTTTATATAATGCAATGATAAAAAAAATGTGAGGTTTTTGTGGCCCATCTTTTTTATATTTTATGAATTAGCTCAGGTCACAGAGAGAGAAACACCGACCTATTGTTCTTTAACTTTTACCATAAAATCAGTGTAGCATTCCTCACCCTTCTCCCCAAAGGTGTATTTTTATAGCTGTGTCCAAATTCAAATGTCATGAGGTATTTGCCTTTCATCCATGTTATCTTTGTGCTATCCCCTTTGTAGCTAAGGATGCCGTCTAAAGACTGATTCCCTTCCATCATTTTATGTATTTATTTTGGCAGAAACTTATTATATAAGTATACTTATATATACTTATATAATATATATACTCTGTATATATACATATATACTCTGTCAGGACAAAAATTTGCACTATTTGATCACTCCTTATTTGCATTTTTAATAGTCCCCATTAGACAGACTCTGAACTAATTAGCCAAGCATCTGTAATAGAAAACTCCTGTTTCTTATTTTCAGAACTAAGAAACTAATGGCTAAAGCACTACTAGAACAATTAAGTAATAAGAAAAAAGACTGTGTTAAGATTGGCAATAGAGCAGCTGCCATAAATCACTGCAGTAATGACTTGCAGCTCAAAAAGTTTAAGTAGATAAAAAATAACCTACACACCATTTCTGTGGTCTACAAAAGAGAGATGCCCCAGATTAAAAGAAAAAGAAAAAAAAGGAAAAAAAGTGTATATAATGTATATGAAGTTATTCCAGTTTTGTTGGGTTTTAGGAGGGGGGGTGGTTTAGCCTTTAAAGTGACAAAAACTGTCCTGAGGACAAATAAACCAAAATTCCAGCTACTGAATTCTCACTGTATTTATATAACTTATAAATGTATGGCTTAAATATCAGTGAAAAATTATGAAATGTAGTCGTCTTAATCTTTAAAACCCTTTAAAAACCCTTGAAGTGCTTTGTTCCCTTTGATTTCGACACAGACATTTGGTGCCTAGGTCACTTCAAAGTCACTGATCTTAGGACTGTGATTCAGCTGACCAAAACCAGATCTCTTGCTTTAGATATCATAGTTTGTCCCATCTCCATACAGCTACTGCTGCAAAATGGATTAAAGGGCATTTGACATGCATATTCAGGCAACAGATTTTTGCCCCAAGTAATTTCCATTCCTTTTCAGATCTTTATTCAGCATTCACTTTTAGTTTTTCTATCATGCAGAATGACAGAAGTTGTCGAAAAAGTTGGGGTTTTTTTAGAGTATCATTATCACCTGTTTCTTCAACAAGTAAAATATGTGATACATTAATCGGCCAGCACAGTCTTTTGCAAATGTATCCATTCTGAGACACTACCTCAGTAAGACTATCTTTAGAATGGAGAAATTCCATATAATGAATTGAATGATTAATGATGGCAAGTAGCCAAATGGAAAATCAAAGTAATTTTGGTAAGAGTATTCAAATAAATTTTTTCTCACTGGTGTTTCAAAATTCCCAAACAGCACGTCATGGTTTAGCCCCAGCCAGCAACTAAGCACCATTCAGCTTCTTGCTCACGTCCCCATCCCAGGTGGAATGGGGTAGACAAATTGGGGAAAAAAACCTCATGGGCTGAGATAAAAGAGTTTAACAGGACAGCAAAGAAAAAGGAAATAACAACAACAACAACAACAATAATAATGGAATATACAAAAGCAAGTGATGCACAATGCAACAATTACTCACAACCTGGTCACAAATAGCCATCCACAAGAAGTGTTTCCCGTCCCTTGGCCAAGTCCAGTTTATATACTGAGCATGACGTTACATGGTATGGAATATCCTTTTGGCCAGTCTGGGCCAGCTGTACTGGCTGTGCCTCCTTCCAGCTTCTTGTGCACCTCCCCACTGGCAGAGCATGGGAATCTGAAAAGTCCTTGACTAAAGATAAACACTGCAACTCCTTAGCAACAACTAAAAGCATCAGTGTGTTATCAATATTATTCTCATACTACAGTCTAAACCACAGCACTATACCGGCTATTAGTGTACCCATCCTGATGAGCTAGACTGGCAAACTACTAAAAAAGGATGAGGAGAAGGCTGAGGTAATCAACAATGACTTTGCCTCAGCCTTCACTGGCAGTCCCTATTCCCATACCTCTTGAGGGGATGGCCTGCAAGACAGGGACTGGAGGGGCAAAGACCCTCCTACTGTAAGAGAAGATCAGGTTCAAGACCACCTGAGGAATCCGAACATGCCCAAGTCTGTGGGACCTGATGAGATGCATCACAGAGTCTTGAGGGAATTGGCTGGTGTAGTGGCCCAACTTTTTGATATTTGAAAAGTCATGGCAGTCAGGTGAAGTCTCTGGAAACTGGGAAAAGGGAAATATTGCTCCAGTTTTTAAGGAAGGAGGACCCTGGGAACTACTGACCTGTCAGCCTCACCTCTGTGCCTGGGAAGATCATAGAACAGGTCCTCCCAGAAGCTATGCTAAGGCACATGGAGGAGAGGGAGGGGATTTGAGGCAGCCAGCATGGCTTCACAAGGGCCAAGTCCTGATTGACCAACCTAGTGGCCTTCTATCATGGGGTGACCACATCAGTGGGCAAGGGAAGAGCTACAGACGTCATCTCTCTGGATTTGTGTAAGGCCTTCGGCACGATCCCAACAACATCCTTCTCTCTAAGTTGAAGAGATATGGATTTGATGGATGGACTGTTGTGTGGATGAAGAATTGGTTGGATGGTCACATCCAGAGGGCAGTGGTCAACAGCTCAATGTCGAGATGGAGATTGGCGACGAGCATTGTCCGTCATTCTGGAGGTACTAAAGAGTACTGGGACCAGTACTCTTTAAAATCTTCATCAATGAAATAGACATTGAGATCAAGTGTACCCTCAGCAAGTTTACAGATGACACCAAGCTGAGTGGTGCGGCTGACACCTGAAGGTCGGGATGCCATCCAGAGGGACCTGGACAAGCTCGAGCAATGGGCCTGTGTGAACCTCATGAGGTTCAACAAGGCCAAGTGCAGGCTCCTGCACCTGGGTTGGGGTAACCCCCAGTACCAATATAGGCTGGAGGATGAAGGGATTGAGATGAAGGAATTGATTCTCCTGCTGAGAAGGACTTGGGAATAGACAGTAGGACATTCACTACTGACGGATGAAAAGCTGAACATGAGCAGGCAATGTGCACTCGCAGCCCAGAAGGCCAACCGCATCCTGGGCTGCATCCAAAGCAGCGTGGCCAGCAGGTCAAAGGAGGTGAATCTGCCCCCATTACTCCACTCTGTTGAGACCTCACCTTGAGTCCTGCATCCAGCTCTGGAGCCCTCAGCACAGGATAGACATGGACCTGTTGGAGTAGGCCACAGAGGTGATAAGAGGGATGGAACACCTCTCCTCTGAGGAAAGGCTGAGAGAGTTGGGGTTGTTCAGCCTGGAGAAGAGAAGGCCCTGGGGAGACCCGGGGGGAGCCTTTTTGGCGGCCTGCCAGTACTTAAAGGGGGCTTAGAAGAAAGATGGGGACAAACTCTTTGGCAGGGCCTGTAGCGCTAGGACAAGGGGTAATGGTTTTAAACTAAAAGAGGGTAGATTTAAACTGGATATTTTTCATGAGGAAATTTTTCACAGTGAGTGTGGTGAAACACTGGCACAGGTTACCCTGAGAGGTAGTAGACACCCTATTCCTGGAAACATTCCAGGTCAAGTTGGATGGGGCTCTGAGCAACCTGATCTAGTTGAAGATGTCCTTGCTCATTACAGGAAGGTTGGCCTAGATGGCCTTAAAGGGTCCCTTCCATCCTAAAGACTCCATGATTCTGTGATTAGGAAGAAAATTAACTCTATCCCAGCTGAAACCAGGACCCAGTGAAAAAGTAACAAAAATAAAATCAACTCTTTCTATTGAACATTAACAGAAGATCTAAGTTCCCTTTCAGTTTGGGAAAAAATTAATGGTTGAAATGGGTTCTTCTGGATATAGGTTTCCCTAGGAGTAATTATCATAGGAGAATTAAAGTAACAAGCTAACACTGGTAAATATGAATGAAAAATGGTCCTCTTTGAAAGGGTTCGGAAGAGAAATGTTTTTTTCTTTTTTTTAAATCCTGCCCCCTCAAAAAGGCTGTTGGTATTTTAATGTATTCGGGGTTTTTTATTGTCTTTATGTCCTCCAAAATTCATTCACACTAACCAATGAAGTAACTTATTTACATCATAATATTAAAATTTAAATCAAAGTTCATACTTACTGTTTTCACTTTTCAGAAAATAAATTGAAAAAAATCTTAAATAATATGTCCTCTGCAAAAGTAAGTGGAACAAAATAGTATTTTATAAAAATCTATAACAATCTTTTAGTTTTTATTTTCAACTTCTACTAACTGAAGTATTGATTTACCCAAGCCATCTAAGATTAAAGTTTTGTACAATGAGCATAAGAATTGTAAATTTTAGCTCCTGAAAAGACATAATATCTTGTTTTACTTATGTCCATTACTACTCTGGACTTAGTTAACAATGCAATAAAACTAGTAATATGCTTAAAGCTATGGAAATAAATAATGATATATTTATAAAAATAATGGTACTACCTAATTACTTAATGCTAAGAACACATACAAGTGTTTTAAAAATGTGGTCCTATTATCTCATTAAGCACTAGTAAGAGATGTAATATCTTTAAATATCTTGTACTCTAGAAATAGTATCACCATATTAACCACATGCCTCTATTAACTTGCCATTAAAAAGTACCTTAGGACATATTTTGCACCTAAGTTTTCTTTAATTTCTTTGTTTTCTTCCTTGGAAGATTCTTCAAAAGAAGCAAGCATGAAAAAGCCTTTAAAGAAATTCAAGTTTCAGGGTACACAATAACATAGCTAATACCCTGATCTTCAAAAACACTCCCTGCAGAATTGAACACAGCTCTGTGCTACAGTAAAAAAGAAGAGAATTCTTCTATTTGTTTGTTTGTAATTAAGAAAGACTTTTGTTTCTGATGAAGCTGTAAAGTATTCTGCCCATTCAGAAAATCTATTGAAGAGACAACACACTTCAGTCCTGATTTATAACTCTCTGCAACATTGAGATGGCACCTTTGTACATATATTGGTTTTTATCCCCAAAACTTGTCTGTTGGTCTCTGTCATAGTCTGGCCCTTGTCTCTTCACACACTGCACTCTTGATGTACCTCTGTCCTGGCCTTCAGCATATAGTTATTCTGAGAATCTTTTTGGGTACAGCAGGAGCAACCTGAAGCAAACGTCACCTGCTTGTGCCAGACACTGTGGCATTGAAATGAACATAAATGGGGCTGTGCTAAAGTCATTCTGAAGAGTGACTAGAGCCAGAATTTGAGCTTGGGTTTGGAGATGAAAGGCTGGTGAACTAGCACATTGTGCTTACCCATTACACTGCCTGCTAGGAGACAATAACTTTCCCAAAACTTGCCTGATGCAGCCAAAAAAACAATGAAACAGAAGCAGTTGTGTTTGTTTCTTATCAGCAGGGATCCTATTGCTGCAAGCTCCACAGTGTTTTGGACTCTAGCTCTACTCATCAAACCATTCCTCTTGCTCCACTCGCCAAGCAGCTTACAGAAGGCAATTAACTATTGCATAGGCATTTGACTGTAAACAATTATGGAACTCAATGCCCTGTAGCTTGGAGGGGGAAAGAAAGACTCCTACACTGGCTGAGTTGATAATCAGTGACTTTGACAGTGTGGAACTCTGGCTCTGAAAGACAAATGAAGCTCTTTGAACAATTACCCCATCACCATATTCCACCACAAACTGTCTTCAATTGGGAGATTATTTCTTTTACAGGGTCTGGCAGTCAATGAGATCCAAATGCCAGAAAAGAACTGGCACAGACTTTTCACTGATCAGCTTGACCACTGCAGTCTAAGCAAATGCAAAAAAGCATGTTGTGCTCTATGCTTTTTTGAAGCTGACGATGAGAGCTAAACCACAGTGGGAGGCAAGCTAAATGAGTGATGCAGCATTATTCAGATAGCCCATGTGTTTGAATTGTATGACACAGTGTACTGAAGATGGGATCCAGGCAGTTAAGCTTCGGGCAACATGGAAGCTTTATGTTAAAAGACAGGAGTCTCGAAAAGCAGACCGGCAATCTGCAGAGTTTTGGTAACAGCTCAGCTTATGTTGATAGCTTTGTGGGGGGAAGTGATGATGCATCATTTGATGCAAGATATTCAGGCAAAACTTTAAAACCTCTCTGTGAAATGTCATGATGCCTTTGGAGCCCACATCAGAGGTTTCTTTGCTGTGACAAGAAGTGATCTCCTGGGTCAGACCAGCTGCATTATTTAGTTTCTTTCAAAAATCTAACTTTTTTTTTAGTTACCAGATATGAATTTGTATAGGTATTGCTTACTGCATTTCAAAACATTATTCTTAACACTTGGCCACAAATAAACATCTTTCACTTAAACTAAGTGATCAAATGTAACCTCTGGAGAGAAAAAGAAGCTCTGTCATCATCTTAGTGGTGAAAAATCTTGTGTTGCTTTTACTTGGAAATCATAAATCAAGCCTTAGTACTGGATAGGTAGTGTTATTCCTTCCTTCAGGTGAGTAAAAGAATCTAGAGATGGTATCTCAGACTTTCATGTAGGTCCAGATTTACCTTTAACCACTTAAATTTCCATGGCTAATATGGTAATCTAAATTCTTTCTCTGAAGAAATAGTTCCACAGGATGATCCATCCCATCCTAAGATAGATATGTACCTAAAATAGAATGTATCACCCTTTTATTGTTTATTCTCATAATCTACAAAGGAATCTAGAAATAAATAAATAAATAAATAAATAAAGAGGCTAGATGGCTAAATCTTGGGGAGAAAAATATCCTCCATAGTGATTAATACTAAGTACAGTGAGATCATTGAACAAATAAACATTAACACAAGGCACCTGTGGACTGGCAGAAAATTAAGCCAATGACAGTGTCTGAACAACAGCTCAAGATGAGATGTTGGCTTCTGATGGTATCTGAGAGCCCCAGAAGTCAGCAATTTACTTCAGTGAGGACAGGTTTTCATGCAGACCTGTCAACTTCCAGACTAAATCTGTTAAAAGCTAGATGCACACCAAGTCACCAAGGCTAGGGAAGATCTCCCTGGAGTCATAATGTGGTGTCATCTGGGAGCAGAGGGCAGGAATCAGAACAGGGAGGAGGTCTGGGCAGGAGCAGGACATGATGTGGGGCACAGAGAGTGGGCCATGAAGACAGTGACCCGAGGTGTGTGGGGAGGCACTTTGACCTCCAATACCTAGCAGTGGCCTTCCCCAGCCTCTTTTGACTCTGCTCCACATACTACTGGATGCCTATGTCACACACATCCATGCCTGTTGTGAAACATGTCCATTCAATGTCTCCTTCCTTTCCAGAGCCACCAAGTGTCCTTCTTACAGCTCTAGCCCTTCCTGTCACCCAGAAAGGTAGGGAAAAAACAAGTTCTTTTGTGGAAAAACCCTCAAGAGCATTTTCCCAGGCCCCTGCAAGGTGTTTAGTGGTTGTGCCACTTTCTTAACCACCTCCAGTGTGCATGCTGTGTCACCAGGCACATCATGACCCAAATATTTATGGGCACAAAAGACAGGAGGACTGCCTCTGTACCCATAAGAACTGCCTGGTGAACTTCCCTGTGGCTGCCTCCAGCTTTACCCTAGAACCCAGCCCAGTAGTCCGGGCTCTCCAACACCAGCCTGGCAGGGTCACTGTGTAGGAGTACACTGGATCATGTGGGAAATCACATCCCAAGAGCTCCATGGCTGTCAACTTCTTCTCCAAGCACAACCAGAACACTGCCTGAAATCCCTCCATCTTGAGATGTCCTTTAGCTCTTCTTGTCTACTCCAGCCCAGTATCTGTTCAACACTGCCAGAGTGGCCAGCTCTGCAGGGCCTGCAGATAAAAAAAACTGCAAATGGTATAAACTGTTCCTGCAGATGCAGAAATGGTCTCAGAAGACAGTCTTCTGTACACAGTTAAGAGAGTTACGAGAAATGTACATAGTATGAGGAGTGACAGATTTTGCATAAGCTGGAGTCACATAGCAGCACAGGTCAGCTGGAAATGGGAATTCATCCTAACAGCCTTATATATTAGTAATAGAATGGTGAACATTATATTGCTTTAACAGCTTGTTTAAAGGCTAGTTTACAAATTCTTCTTTTCCAGGTCTGTCTGTAATTTCTGAAGGCATGCATCACCTGCTAAAAATTGTTTTAAAAGTCCTAGCAATCTCAGAACCTGTTTTGCCTTTTAGACTTATGTCCAGGTACACTTGTACAATTTCTATTGCTTTTAAGATGAACTTAATGTCATTGTGCACTTGGAAAATACAACATCAGCTTTGGTCATCTCCCAGGACAGATATGTACCTCTCAGCTATATTCCAATATTTTCACAGAATCACAGAATCACAGAAACACTAGGTTGGAAAGGACTTTCAAGATCATCAAGTCCAACCATTAACCCAGCGCCACCATGTCCCCTAAACCATGTCCTGAAGTGCCACATCCACACGTTTCTGGAACACTCCCAGAGATGGCGACTCCACCACCTCCCTGGGCAGCCTGTTCCAATGCCTGACCACCCTCTCAGTGAAGAAATTTTTCCTAATATCCAAACTAAACCTCCCCTGGTGCAACTTGAGGCCATTTCCTCTTGTCCTATCACTAGTTACTTGGGAGAAGAGACCAACATCCTCGTCGCCACAACCCCCTTTCAGGCAGTTGTAGAGAGCGATAAGGTCTCCTCTCAGCCTCCTCTTCTCCAGACTAAACAACCCCAGTTCCCTCAGCCGCTCCTCATAAGACTTGTGCTCCAGACCCCTCCCCAGCTTCGTTGCCCTTCTCTGGACACGCTCCAGCACCTCAATGTCCTTCTTGTAGTGAGGGGCCCAAAACTGAACACAGTATTCAAGGTGCGGCCTCACCAGTCCCGAGTATCTCCCCTGCCAAATGACACCCACCTAGACCTCTGTGAACTTCTCCCAACCCAAAACATATCAGGGTTTGTTTAGGAGACTTGCAAAATAGTGGGCCCCAAACCTACTTTTTACTTCTGATTAATTACTTTCTATCCACATTTAGAATCTAATTTTTAGTTTCACTAACTGTTATTAAATAATGTTTTATACAATATATTGTATTTAATTAACATTAAATGTATATTTATTAACATATATTTAATTTACATATCTTTATGTATATATTTACACATGTGTGTTCTATATATACAAATATAAATAATATGTATAAAGTGTATGTACATATAAATAAATGACACATGTTTTTATGTATATTTGCACATGAACACACATATATATTTGTGTAAAATAGATACATATTTTAATAAATGAGCACTTTCTGGTCCAAAAGAAATGGGCAGCCATTCAAATGGTGCTCTCAGATCATGTGGGTATGACATCTTCAAGAAATGGCAATCAGCCAACCACAGTGCATTATGAAAACACATGGAAGTATGATGTCAAAAAGTGGCAGCTTCCATGTATGCAGTGGGCAGGAGCTTCCCTCTCTGATGCACTTCCAGGGAAAGCGGAAAGGAGCTCTCGGTCTTGCCAACGAGTCACAAGGCAGTATGAAAACATGTGGATCACGACCTTATGAAAAATGGTGTCTCCCTGCCATAAAATGGCAGCTGAAACAAAATGGTGGAAAGAAGTGGAGTGCACAGACAATGTGATTGGAGAGTTGGGGGACGCTTCTGGGGCAAGTGGGACAAGTGGCTGCTGGAGGGGGCAGTGCTTCTGTCCAAAATTGGGGACCAGGTACTTGTTACTATCTCAAATTAATACTGTTCTCATAGTGCTGAAGTGCTTATGAGACCTACCTCCAAAACCAGGAGAGGTTTGATACATTTAGAGACCGGCCCCAAAGGCTAGGGACAGGGAAAGTGGAGATTACAGGGAAATAAAGCTTGTTTTTTGATGAGAGAGTCTCCAGGCAGTGGAGATAGCGACACAAAAATAAACTAGAAAAGAGGACAAAATAACAGCATTCCTTAGGGGGAATAAGTCTTCAGTGAAGATTTATTAGGATTTTCTGAAATCAGTAACAGGTTAAGGGAAAGACTGTGATTTCTGGATGACAAGAGAGAAAACTGTTGCGAAGAAGGAAAGCCATCCCTTTTGAGGAGTTGGTAGGAAAACACCATTCTGATGTGCTTGGTTCTGGGTGATTGTGACTTGTTCATGGGCTGAGGGGAGGCTAAAGAAAAAAAATGTGATGCACTGAAAGTCTAATGGAGCAGTAATAAAAGCAAGAAGAAACATGCTGTCTTCATTAATCCTTTATTAAGATTCACCTAGTACACCTGATAGCATTAAGTAGCTGCCAATAAGATGTGAATTAGGATCCACATCACTAGAAACCATAGTATTTCCTTCAGTTGCTTCCTGTTCAAAATGAAAGAACCAGTATGCATATCATTTTCAGAAGGCTGTAAATCTGCTAAAGCAGATGCACAAGGCAGGCCTGGTACTTGGAGGTAATTCCTGGTTTGGATCCCTGCGAATCCTTAGTCACTAATTTAAGCTACTAATTTATTTAGCCCTGCAGTCATGTAGTGAAATAGGAAGATATGATCATTAAAATGTTGAAGCTTAGAGAGGTACTATGTAAGTCTACATGGATATATAAAATTGAATCTACGGTTGCCTCTAAGATTGAAGACACATGAACTACTCTTCCTAGTCCTGTAATCAGGGCTTATATTTTCCCAATGAATTTACAATCAAACCTATCTTACCAACAGTGAGGTTCTTATATGTAAGGTGGAACATTTCTGGAAATTACTCAATAGAATATTTTCTATTAGAAAGAACTATTTTTATTAGCTTTATTTAGATAGACAAATTGGAAAGCAAAGAAGGGATATAGGAGGAAAGGAAAGGGAAAGGCTGCAGATGTTTTCTACCTGGACTTTAGTAAAGCCTTTGACACAGTGTCCCACAGCATTCTCCTGGAGAAGCTGACAGCTCATGGCTTAGACAAGTGTATTCTTCACTGGGTAAAAAACTGTCTGGACAGCTCAGCCCAGAGAGTTGTGGTGAATGGAGTTAAATCCAGTTGGTGGCCGTTCACAAGCGGTGTTCCCCAGGGCTCAGATCCGGACAGGCTGGACTGATGGGCTGAAGTCAATTGTATGGGGTTTAACAATGCCAAGGGCCAGGTCCTGCGCTCGGGTCAAAACAACCCCACACAATGCTACAGGCTTGGAGAGGAGTGGTTGGAAAGCTGCCCGGCAGAAAAGGACCTGGGAGTTCTGGTTGACAGCCAGTTGAACATGAGCCGGCAGTGTGCCCAGGTGGCCAAGAAGGCCAGCAACGTCCTGGCCTGTATCAGAAATAGTGTGGCCAGCAGGAGTAGGGAAGTGATTGTGCCCCTGTACTCGGCACTGGTGAGGCCGCACCTTGAATCCTGTGTTCAGTTTTGGGCCCCTTGTTAGAAGAAGGACATTGAGGTGCTGGAGCGTGTCCAGAGAAGGGCAATGAAGCTGGTGAGGGGTCTGGAGCACAAGTCTTATGAGGAGCGGCTGAGGGAACTGGGGTTGTTCAGTCTGGAGACGAGGAGGCTGAGGGGAGACCTTATTGCTCTCTACAACTACCTGAAAGGGGGTTGTGATGAGGTGGGTGTTGGTCTCTTCTCCCAAATAACTAGCAATAGGACAAGAGGAAATGGCCTCAAGTTGCGCCAGGGGAGGTTTAGATTGGATACTAGGAAAAACTTTTTCACTGAGAGAGGGGGCAAACATTGGAACAGGCTGGCCAGGGAAGGGGGGGGGTCACCATCACTGGGAGTGTTCAAAAAACGTGTAGACATGGCACTTCAGGATATGGTTTAGTGGGCTTGGTGGTGTTGGGTTGATGGTTGGACTTGATGATATTAAATTTTTTTTCCAACCTTAAAGATTCTGCAATTCTGTGGTTCTGTGAAATTAGGAGTAGAAAAAATGAAAGGCTCTCTGTTTTCAAAGATTTTTGTGAATATGAAGGTCAGAAGCATAGTTCAGACAGGAGAAATATGGGACTAGGACCAGCATAGTCAGAAGTGAAACAGAGTTTCCAAGATCATCATAGATGGCTACTGAAGATAAAATTGAACGTATAGTTTAGATGTTCAGGAGGAATAATTTTAGGACCACATTAAGGTTAGCTTTAATTCCTGGTGTAAAATTAAGCAAAGGACTTTATCAAGTTCATATAACAAGTTCTTGAAATAAAACCCTTGCTCAGATCCTGATCTAGCAGAAAATGGCATAGAACAGAATTACACTGACCTCAGTCAGCTGCATTTCTGCCCTAAGACCAAAAATCAAAGTTACATTTGTTGAATGGAAATGTTTATCTTGAGAAGCTGTGATCTTGTAAAAGACTTGAAGGAGAAAATGAGAATCAGTGGTAACTGTCTTGGTTTTGGCTGGGATAGAGTTGGTTTTCTTCCTGAGAACTGGTATAGTACTGTGTTTTAGATTTGGTATAGAATAGCATTGATAACACATTGATGGTTTTGGTTGTTGCTAAGTAATTGCAGTGCTTATACTAAGTCAAGGTTTTTTCAGATTCCCATGTTCTGCCAGTGCAGAGGTGCACGAGAAGCTGGGAGGGGGCATGGCCAGGACAGCTGACCCAGACTGGCCAAAGAGATATTCCCTACTGTATAATATCATGCCTAGGACATAAAGTGGAGTTGGCCGGGGGACGGGAATCACTGCTCGGGGATGGGTGATTGATCACCGGATGGTGAGTAATTGTTGCATTGTGCATCACTTGTTCTTGTATATTCCTATGTCAGTAATATTAGTGTTGTTGTTATTATTATTTTTATCATCATCATTGTTGTTTCCTCTTCTTTTGCTATTAAACTATTTTTGTCCTATTAAACTGTTTTTATCTCAACCCATGAGTTTTTTTCCTGATTCTCTCCCCCATCCCACCTGGGGTCGGCAGGAAGTTGAGCAAGTGGCTGCGTGGTGTTTCGTTGCTGGCTGTGGCTAAGCCATGACATAGCTCATCAGCAGAAAATAGGATCGAATGAGATGTTATGTGATCCTTAAACACATAAATGACAATGTATCAAATAAGAGAAAGGAATCTTTTTATTAGTTTGTACTTGGCATTGGTATGACCATTATAGGAAAACTGTCAAGTCTTGGTACCTGCAGCTGAGAAAAGATATTGAAAAAGATTGGAAAGGGTTCAGAAAAGTTCCACAGGAATTATTACAGGTTTGAAAACACTGTGCAGTGAAGTACTCCATGCTCTATTTAATTTTTCAAAAGGAAGATAAAGGCGTAACTAGACGTGGTCTATAAATATCCACTGAAGGAATAAAAATATGATGATAGAAGTTTCTTCAGTCTTAGAAGGAAAAACTTGAAAAGATCCAATGGTCAGCAATTGAAACTTGGCAAACCGGTTCTGCAAAGAAATATCAATTTTTAGCAAAAACTATAGAAAACAGTAGAATGACTGGTCAAGAACTATAGTAGGTTTTTCATCATCTGGCACTTTCAAATAAGGAAATAAAGTTTTTGTTTGCTTATAGAATGTACTGTACAAGCATAGATCCTAGAAGTAAAGCTAGAATTTCTTTATGGAAGTCATGTTTTTAACTGAAGTGCAGTTAAATGTTCAAATACAATTAACTTAATTTAATCAACTGGAATTGGGCATCTTTGTCGAAGATGATTATGTAACTGTAAAGTTTTCTGCATATTCTAATAAAGAAAGACTAATTCCTTCACATGGCTATTCACTCCACTTTCCTTAGACATGGATCTTAGGTGGGTTGAATCATCTTCTGAATGTACCTGTTTCCACTGATTGTGCAGGGAGGTTAAGGGTAAGATTTGTCTGAAGAAACATGGATACCTACAGTTAATTTTACCCTTAATCCATCTTGTAGTCAAAACCAGAAATTGGCATTTCTAGAGCTTCTACGTAAGGTCAAGGAATCATTCCCTGAAAACGCCGTTCATTGTACTGGATTGAAGATGCTATTATCCTATTTGCAGATGTTGTAGTCTTTTGAAGCTGTATGAGATGAATCCCATCCTAAATTAATACAATGCTTTCTCATGGCCTTTAGGCTAACAGGAAATTCTATGATTAATTAAGCATTCAGGTATCACAATGATAGGCAATTTTACAACATCCATGAAGATTCATAGCTGGAACTGAAAGAAAAAGAGTTGGTCTCTCTGCCTCATTTAAATTTTGCTGAGTAACTGACATTTTCCTACAGCAGTTCTATTTTGTCATTGGGTGGAGCTTTATTTTAAAGAACCAGGTCCTGACTTTGGGTTGTATTACTTTATAGTAAGCAATCTCAGTTCTACCCAGAATGCTTTATGTGTCTGAGGTCAGACTTATGGGCACCTCATTAACATCTTCTTAATTTAAACACGAAAAAATCACATAGGTAAGGTGAGACTCAGCATGGGTGAAAGGTGGGAAATCAGGAAACTTAATAAAGATTTAGCAATCATGTAACTCTCTCATGCCTTGTATTCTATTATCCTAACAGCTGCTTTTGGTACCATAAATTATATACCTATTTTGACTAAAAGGAACCGCATGATGAGTTGTGAGGCTTAAAAAATCTAGTCAACATCAGAGGAAGTGTCTGAATGATAGACAGAGAGACAAAGTATAATATCCGTGATTCCCCGATGAAACATACACTGAGGCTTAACATAATCCCTGAAGGGATGACAGCAAAAATAAGGTGAAAGACCAATTAGCCTTCTCCCATACTAATCTTGGTTAGAGCAGATCATTCTTTTTTACACTTATGGAGACATTCCTAGCACCGTGGAAAATCAAAATTGTACTGGCCATACCTTTTCTTCAGAATAATTTCACTCTGATAGCATATCAGTCCTAGCTATCTATATCTTTCATATGCCAGAGTTGAAAGATTTCTGATCCCACTGTAAGATTTGGTAGTGCTAAGTCAAGAAGGTAAGCCAGGCCTGAAAATTAACCCTGAATAGAATGAATTTTAAGTTGATTCCATTCAAATTAAATGAAAAGATGAAAGCAGGTCTATAACTAAGGTTTTCAGTGATAAAGGACAAGAGGAAATTAAGCAGAGAAGTCAGCTGGGTGGAACAGATCCAGGACATTAATATAAAGAAGGCTTGTGTATTTTCCTTTTCCAATACAGGAAAACTACTGAAAGGTTCTATCTCAAGCAGAAGTTGAAGTTGAATAAAATGTTGCTAGACTATACTGAATGAAAAGGGGTAACAGAAAAATCAGTAGGG
>NW_010559539.1:0-32407 GCF_000687285.1 Phaethon lepturus | reverse complement strand
AGGGAAAGAAAAACCACTAATAAGCAATAGAAGACAAAAAAATGTATAGATATAGCAAAATTATGTTAGACAGCAAAAGGCTAATAAAGAAGTATTCTTGAAGTTGTTCAAGACTCATTAGTAAGAGAACAATAGATATGAAGTAAAAGTCAAAGATAAAGGCAAAAATTTATCAGGCTTCAATAGTAAATATATACTTTAATTTTCAAGGGAAATTAAAATATTCAAGCAGCACTGAGGAAAAGAAGTAGAATAAATATAGATGCAGAATTGTTCAAATATATTTCAGACATGCATTTTACCAATTCAGCCTAACTCTGTGGAGAAAATGGTATTTTCTGACTTCAAAAATAGTGAAATGGTAGAGGAAAAAAAAAAAACAAAAAAACAAACACAAAAACCACTTCAATGAATTCCATCTGACATTGGTACAAAAATTTGGGGAAAAGACGACAATCAAATATATGTATCTAAATCTTCAAAAACTTGTGAGGGATTTAAGTTTGATTTATGATTGACATGAGGTCTGACAGAAGTAATTTTTATGTGAGTGGTTTGCTTATTTGTAGGTGAAAATCTGTAAAAGAACTTGTAATATTTACAACATTTCTGAAGTGTGACAACCATCTTTTTTAACTATATATTTGCCAGGTACGTCCTTGCAATGAAACTTTTTCTGAAAGAAAATCTATTTTAAACAGAAAAAATCATTAACAATGAATCCTAGGAAGCTTGTCATTCAGAATTTCAACTTCTACACTGTTTGATGAGAAGCAATAATCTACATAACATTTGTAATCTGTTGAGTGTGTTGAATATTGACAAAATAACACAATTGAAACTGACTTGGTCAAACAATGCAATGTATTTCAGTTAATGAATACATCTAAATGAAATTTGTCATAACTCTATAATCTATTACTCCTTACAGGTCAAAATGAACAAGACATACCATAGCATGCTCTTTTTTGTTAGAAGAACCATTGCATCATGGCATTCATCTGATCTAGAACGTCTTCGACCTGGGGACAGAATAAAAAGACTGAGAGTATGCAGCATTCAAACAAAAATGCTCACAGGAGTTAAAATAATGTTACAAAATTGGATTGTTTAGGGTTTGGAATAAAAAATACTTCAACCAATAGCTGACATTTTTCAGCACAATATATTTACTTTTATGAAAAATTTTGTATAATCAAGATATTTGCAAGGAAATTTTTCAGTTTGAAGCAGTTATTCTGTCTTCAAACAAGAAATCAATATGACTTTGGAAGTGAAAAGAAAATAGAAAATTCATCCTGCCATAAAGCAGATACCTAAGAATGATAGAACAAGTCACTTCTCACAATGCGTATCACAGTCATTAACCGCATTCAAAGTCCAGAAGACTGGTGTGGACTAGATGTTAAACCTCCAGATGGGTAAAGACAGTTGAGCTGAAACAGTAAATCTGTAAATATTTTTTTTAAATTTAAAATGAAATAAATATGGAAACGGTTAAAGTGACAAGGATACCAAACAAAGTATTTTGAAAAGGATTTTGTTGTATGTGAAAAATGTACAAAAAATACTGAAAAATTGAAAAATATTATACAGCCCTTGAAAAAGTTCTACGTTTATTAGTGATACCAAAGTAATGTGAAGAGAGTGTCTTTTTCATGTCCTCTACTTACTACTGCAGAAAATCTAAGGATCTTAGACATTTCTATGATAAAAATTAAATGCCAAAAAATTCTACCAGATTTGCTTCTTTAGTTTCAACAACATACTTAAGCACATACATAAATTTGAAATACACAGAAGTTTTGCATACTTAAAATAGTTTACTATTCTGCCTGACTAGTACCTTAGGTATCAGTCCCAGAAGGTAAAATTACGTGAAGCAAATTTAGTGGGTGTTAGTCTTGTTCAGTACTTCCCAAAATCTGCATCTGAAGACAGTCTGACTGCAAGGCTCACTCCTACTGTTCAATACAACAGCAAAAGACAGGCATCTGCATAAGTTTTAACACGCTTTGTTATTTGCCTCTGGTTTTGCACAGCAATTACCACTAGCACAGAGTCACAGAACTGAGATGGCAGTGAGAACATCAACCCAGATAGGATATCCACTCATTAAGAGTCAGGGTATTACAAATACTACAAAATAATGTGGATGAAATGGACATCTTGATGGTAGTAGCTGTGTATAGGATTGCTGGCACTGGTAGGAGTGTAACTGGTGTTGAACCACAGAGCAGAACTATGTGATATCAGTTGGGAAGGACCAACCCCCTGTTCAAAGCTGAACCAACTTAGGTCAGGCTGCTCAGCATCTTGTCTGGCGAAGTTTTGAATATCTACAAGGATGGAGATTCCAAAACCTCTTAGAGCTTCCGGTGAGGAAAATATTAAGGGGGGAAAAAAAAAAAGTCAGAAGAAAATGAATAGGAAAAAAATGCATAGTAAAGAGGAAATGCCATTAGAACCAAGTCAGAAAGTGCATGAAGGAAAGAAGACATATCCAGACTTAGTTATGTCACTCTTACTGGCTCTAGGGTGGATGAATCGTTATAGTAGATCTTGATCCCACTATGATCCTTGATTTAATATGTCATTTTATTTGACTTGAAGTATCCAAGACCTACTTTGAATGTCTAGAGATTCACTCCCCAGAAAACATCTCACTATATATGTGCTCTGCAATCAAAATGGGTCACTATGACCCCAGCACTTACAATGGTGTCCTGAGTATGGCAGGAATGGAGTTTAACTTTTTTCATAGGAGTCCATATGATGCTGCGTTGTGGATTTGTGTCCAAAGCAGTGTTGATAGCACACCAATGATTTGTCTACTGATGAACAGTGCTTGCACAACATCAAGGCTTTCTGTTTCTCACTCTGCCCACATACAGCAAGTAGGCTAAGGGTGGGCAAGAAGCTGGGAGGGGACACAGGCAGGACATCTGACCTGAATTGACCAAAAAGATATGCCATATCATGCAAGTTCATGCTCCACAATTAAAAATAGAAGTGGGGAGGGATTTGTATTCCAAGACAGCTGTTGGTCAGTCTGGTTGTGGGAGGTGGTGATTGATTACCTTTGCCTCATTTGTGGATGGGTTTTATTCCCCTCTTTTCTTCGCTTATTGAAGTATCTTAATCTTGATCCATGAGTTTTCTCACCCTTGCTCTTCATATCTTCTCGCCTGTCCCACTGCAGGGGTAGGAGAGCAGCTGTGTGGGTGCTTAGTTGCTGTCTGGGTTCAAACCACCACAAATGGCCAGAAAATAAGAACAGCAGCATGAAAAACTGACTTTTTTGTTTCTTTTTTTCTCCCCCTTCTGCATAAATATCTCTGAACAGTGATAGTCCTACTTCTCTAGACGAGTTTTACCACTCCCTCCATATCATATTATTTCTTATCCTTCATTGACACTCAGAGACCTTAATTATGTTTAAGATCTCAAACAAAGACATACTCTATTCTATTCATACATGTACATATTTGAGTTTATACAATTACTGCTATTTCTAGGTCCTGCACAGCAATTTCTTTACAGGAGAAAAAGTGAAGAGTTGGTGTTATATTTGAAACAGACAGGTAGTGTTTCCCTCAAGGGAACAACTCCTCTAACGATTGTAATTTATAAAACAAAATATCCTGAGTATGACACTAGTCAATTTAGTCTGATATAAAATAGGGCCTATGTTTTCTTTCGTTTATATTTTTATGATATGTAATGTCTTTATAATTTTCACCACTCACATCAAAGCTGCCAACTGCTGAGTGTCTAAATAAGTAGCATGTGAAGAAAATGAATGAATTGCTAAATGTCCCATTACGTCCATGGAGAATACCCTTGCATTTGGAGTCAGGAATCTTAAAATTGAGACAACAAATGAATGGTTTTCACTCCAGTGGAGTGAGGGTTTTGGCAGTGGCAATTCTGTTATGCTTTGTATCTGAATGGAAAGAGAAAAACAGAGACAGAGAGAGGAAGGAATAAAATACCAAACCTATACAAACTTATTGCAATACCTCAACTCCAGGACTGAATGACAATTACATGAAGAGAAAGAGAGAAAAATAAATCTGGTGGAACTTGATGCATCTTGAGGTATGTTATCTAAAAGGGCTGAAATTATTTTGCATATACTGGGGTGCAGATAGGAGCAGGGACATGGGAAGATGAGAATTTTTACCATTTCTACTGTCTAAACCAGAAATGTTTATCTGTTAATGCCTACCCACATGGCTGGATTCCTAGGTTCTTAAGCTACAACTGTTAAATGAAATAATGCCCAGAAGGACTCTCAAGCGTGTCTGACCATATAAGTGAGATATAAGGACTTTCTCTGGTCCAGTTTTTGTTCATAACAGCTAACACACTGCCAACACCTGGGAGCATTTTAGGAGTTAGAACTACTCACTCCCAATTAACTACTTCAGGTGTACTTGCTTTTTTTGGAAGCTTAGAAAATTCACCAGCATAAACCCAACTATATTTTGCTGCTTGACCCCAATGACCAGAAATGTTCCTGGTCCCATTTAATTTCTCAGTATAGATATATCCTTAATGATTGTCATAAATTAGACACTAAAAATAAAGTAAAATTGCCTAGACATAATTATCTAGTGTCATTTGAGATGTCCTTGGGTGTCCCTTTTGGTTGCCACTCCAAAAAAATGGAAGGATTTTACCCACCTATAAATTGTGTCACATCTGCCAACCCCACGCAACTGTTTTAGATATACTGTGGCATCTCAAATGACATTACCTACTTAAATGTTTAGTCAACTACACTGAGTATTAAGGGTGCGTTTCAGCTCCAGATTCAGAGAAGTGAAACCTGAAAGAAACATATGGTAATGATGATATTTTGGTTCTCAATGCAGTCAATCGAAATTCAGTCAATGCACTGAAAAGTCTAGAAAGTCACTTGGCTGAAAAAAAAATGTGGCTGCCTATTTTAGAGTAAGGAGTCCATATTGACCATAATTCCCTTTGACTATAAGTGGGATCTCAGATAGTGAGCTCACATATGACACCTGGAATGCAGACACCTACCTTTAAGTATTGGAATCCTGTGTGGCTAACACACCACCATCTTGGCTTACCCTGTGATGCTATCACTGCTAACCAAGGGCCGAAGAGGTAGCGGAAGAAATAGTTTGCATAGCAGGAAAACAACACCAGAACTCCACAAAGAGGAACACCTGACTTACGTGAGCTCTCAAAACTCTCCCATCTTATGCTCTACTTAAAAATACTTTCCTCCCTATGAGGAGAAGGCATCATTAAGCTGCCAAACTGTGACTGAAATTTTTTAGTCCTGTTACAGAGTATCACTGTTGGAATGAATGCTACTAAGAAAAGGGAAGAGGGTGAATGTTTTTTCTCCTAGGACATAGGTAAGTGAGTGAATATCTTACCAAGAAACCTGGGGAAAATCACTGACATGTTATATTACAGCAGATATCCAATGGGTAAAAAAAATCAAGCCTTAAATTATAATTCATGAAGTAAAACCAGGATGTCATGTTGCGTTAGGATACTGTGGGTTATTATGTCTTATATATTGTATGTTAATGTGAATTGACACAAAAAACACCCATTGATTTATGTCACTAATTTTAAGACATGCTGTTTTTTGGTTTTGTTGCTGTTCTTGTTCTTACTATTATTGTTACTGTTATTGTTATATTATCCTTTATCTATTACTGTTTTTTTTCACACCAAGATCTGACAGGTGGATAATGAATATTGTCTATTGTGCCATTACTATGATTAGACGTGGATAGCATTTGTTCTGCTGTTGACTCATTTTTGCTATTGACAAGTTAATTCTGCAATTTTTTTAGCTTATCAAGATCTATTGTCAGATGGAGTATATGAAATCTTGTGGTTAGCAAGCCAATCTTTTAGTAAAACTGTAGGATTCAGGCCATTAGTTCTTCAGTCAATGCATATAGTACTTTTCATTCTATGCAATTATTTATGTGTATTATGTCATTCTAAGCCATCAGTTGCCATCAAGGATGAATGAGCCTCATACAAAGAAAACATCTTGGAATAATCATGCGATACTCAACTAACCAGTAGTCTGTGTAGTCCAGGTAAAGTGCTTCAGCATATGACCATTTTTAGCCATCTGTTAATTACATGATCCAGGCTAATCTTCTGAGTTCCCTCTATAGAGGCTCCAGAGAGCATTTCTTCCCACTTGTAACAGACATTTATCTTTTGCTGATAAATTATATATATATATAACTTCTGTAACTGTCTATGTTGCTTCACTGAATGCAGAAAGAGCCTGCATAAACTTTTAGAGTGATTGAGTTCATAGGATCATAGGAGAATAGAGGTTGGAAGGGATCTCAAGTGGCCGTATTGTCTGAATTCTTCAAAGTAGAGTCAGACCAGGTTGCTTAAGGTTTCTGTGAAAATCTTTGAGGATGAGGACTGCACAACCTCTCCGCACAACATGTTTGGCTGCTTGGAACAAGCAGAATTAGCTGAAATAAATGCTATACCAGTGAACCCAATCCCGTCTGTACTAAAGATGCATAAATGAGTAGCAGTCAATGTAGTATTTGAAGTCCAACCTCAAGACTACTGGCATACAGTATGGTAGATATGTAGGAGGTACCCCTTTACATCTGTATCTAAATGTGTTATTGACCATTTCAAAAATTAAGCAATTTTAGTATGCCACTCAGGGTTTTTTTGGTTTTTTTCAGTATTGGCTTTTGGTAACACAGCATATACTACTGCTGAAGTTCCAGCTTCTACGGAAAACACATTTAGGGCAAAAAAAGTCTTATTAAAGTACATAGTAAAATATATAGGGAGCCTAGAGTTTTCAGTTTACAGGGCAAATTATTGTCCCTGTACATGAAAAAGTAACCTCCAGTGGGCAATAATGCCTGAAGCTGAATTATATCCACTTTTTCATCCTATAAGTCAATAGCTTTCCACTATAAACATCAGCTCTAGTCAATATGATATGCTGCATACTGATATATTGACTAATGGTACTATTAAAAGCTCACAAAATGTCAGCAGCTGGGAATTTCTCATGCATATACTTCTGCATTTCAGTAAATAAGGGTGCTCTGTGTAACTTATAAATCCATGCCCAGTTGGGAACAGTCTTTGTAATGCTCCCCTTTCTGTATCCTAAAGGATGCAAAAGTTTCCCCATGCTACCCCTCCCCCAAGTTTTTTTTCTTCTTTTTGTAAAAAAAACTTTCTCCTCCTTTAAAAGAAGTCATACAGAAAATTCCCTATTGAAAGGTAATCATAAGAGGCAACATATAATTATTCTTTTTCTTCTTCATATAAAACATGCCGTAGAGTGAGGTTTTTCTTTTTTTCTTTCACAGTGAAGACACTGACTCATATCTCCTTTGTTGACAGAGTGTCTCTGAAGAATGAATTTAGATGACAGGTAAATGAAGAGTAACCTCCTAAGTTTTCAAGATGTGTTTGTTTAAGCAATAATGATCGAGACCAAAGGTAACGCCTAGGAACTAGTGAAGAGCTGGGAGGAGCTGGTGGCCTGGTTAACACCTAGAGAGCATTATCACCAACCGGTCATTAATTCCAAATGGATGCCTTATGTCAAAGTGATCCCTTCTGTCTAAGGCAGAACAGAAAAAACCCCAGTTATTCTTTATGATCAAATCATTTACATTTAGTTTGATCTGAATATTTCTAGAGAAATAAAATGTTTTAGGCATTTTTGGTTGGTTGGTTAGGTTTTTAAACGTTTAACAAACTAAGAAAAGGTATGAGTGCATGGAAGCTAATTGAATTGACAAGCAAATTCACATATGTACGTGAATCAGGTGTTTCCAGCTCTTAGTACACTTTTGGTGTGCGAGGGTCTTATTTGCACCTGCAATTGTATTAACAGCATGTGTAAATTAGGAATGAAAACGTACATGCATTTGTGAACCTGGTCTGAAGTGCCTGACAGTTTGTCAATCACTACTTCAACATCTTGCAGTCTTGTTAGTCAGACAGATCATTTGAATTTTGTACAGCTATACAGATGTCACTTTCCATCCCACTAGTGGCTGCTCACCATGCATGTCATATGACATCATTTGTTGGCAGCCTGAAAAGTCCTTCAGGATTAAGAACAGCAACCAAAGGAATAGCGATGTTGGTTTTGTTATTAGCTAGATGTGCTTTTCAGGAGAAATAACTAAAAGTTGTAAACCAGTAATAGCATTCTCATGAAAAAATGAGCTCATTTCTCATTTTTTAGAATGTATTTCGTTTCTCCAATTATTTCTGTTGCAGCTTGGAAAAATTTCTGCGTGTGTTTTTAGCTTTGACACTTTTCCTGCAAGCAGGTAATTTTTCCCTTTCATGGAAAACATCTTTTTTTTTAATAGCATTTATTTATTAGAATACAAGGTTTTCATGCACGCCTAGGACCTAAGAACATGTACCATTGCAGAAACCTACATACACCATGTCTATTCTGACAAACTTGTGTTAAAAGATCTTTATCCTGTGCTTCCTGTGCATTGACAAATTAACTTTAACAGACACCCAAGAGGGAATAGCAGTTCACCACAGAAGTTTTAAATTGGATGATCAGTGTCTTGGAATGTTTAGCAGAAATAGCAGCAGTCAGGAAAAAAATGTTTTATCCCTATAACACATTCACCATTTTTGACACCCTACTTGCTGAGCATGGTTCAGAACGGGAATGCATAACCATGGAGGATTTGGGGAAATACCATCCATTTTCAGTACTCAGCTGGCAGAGCATAATGAAAAGGTGAAGAATATGAACTATAAATCCTACTAGGTGATCTGCAGACTTTTTCTAAATTTAAATTCTTTCAGGTTTAGCTGAACATTTTTGAAGCATTAATTTTTTTGCTTTTTTGTTTTGATTTGAAATGTACCTTTTTCCTTTCAGAAAAGTTAAAATGTTTATGAAAAGAGAATAATCTCAATTTGTTATAAAAAAAAACTTAATTATAAATGCATTTTTCTATCTAGAAGAGATTAGGTAGAAATTTTTCAATCTAACCTATAAATAGTTATGATTTATCCTGATGCATTTAACCTCATTTTATTAGTTGAGAAAACTGGTATCATGATAATTATTGCTATTCTCATAGGAACTGTGAGCATGAATGGACATTCTTTAAGTACGCTAAGATGTGAAATGATGGATAATGGATGTGTCCAAAGTATCCCTGCTTTGGGTTATACCTGCCACAGGCAAACGCAGCTATGGGAATTATTATACACAATATCTCATTTTGGTATCAAACTTTTCTTATCAGCATGGTTTATAAAATAATTATCATAAACTTTAATTTTATTACCCAAGAAATATATTAAAAATGTAGATCTTTTATAATTCCTTCAATTAACAGTAGACTCTTCTTGATTACTTTCTAATTAAATCATTTCACTCCAAGACTTGGTAATTACAACAAGAAGTTATTAAAATTAGAAAACATTTGCTAACTCAGTACTTTTGATTATTAAGCCTTTATCGCTCAATATCGCCAAACAGTCTATGAAGATATATGAGGTTGGAAACAGATTTTAATGTATTCAGCTATGATAATTAACCACAGGTGTTCCAAACAATGCAATGCCTCTTTTCTGTCACATAGTTTCCTATGAAATCTATTGTTCTTGTCATTGAACGGATTTTTCATCTTATTAAGGTATCTTTCTATTGATAATGTATTATTGTTCCTACTACAGGGAAGAATACTCTTGATACTACTCTATCCATCTGGAAGAAATAGCAATGAATGATATAATTTATATTAATGGGTCTACATATAGGAGAACATACTTTATGTGTATTTACATACAGTATCGAAGTACGGTGTGTCCCTGCATGTACATGAAAAAGAGTCAAGTAGAGTCAACAATGTGATTAATACCAAGAAGAGAGAATTTTGGTCAAGGACAGTATCACAGAAAATTCTGTGTTGAAGTAGAAAAGCTATCTAGTATTCAGTGTGCTCAGAGAACAGAAGGGTCAGCAGTTTTCCAAAACCCCACAGTAGAAAGAAAGGGATAGGAAGAAGATCTATAAAATAATCTGCTGGTGTGCATTTTAACAAGCTCTTCATTGGGCTGAAAGGCTGAAGTGACCCAGGCCTGTTTCAAATAGAAGTCTCCACTAACAGGGTGAAATCTTGGCTCTACAACAATTGATAAAATTTCCTACTGGAAACAGAGGAGGCAGGTTACCATCTTGGGTTTTTAAGGCTACTGTCATCTTTCTCAAGAAATTCTACTCAAACTGAGTTTGCATGGAGACAACTCTTATTCTGACTGTCACTCAAGTTGTTTTCAATCAGATACATACACTCTCAAGCTGGTTTTCTAATGGAAACATCATATGATGGAGTCAGTGACGCATAGAGAATTAGAGTTGGATTAATCTTGCTAATTTGTGAAGCATATGAGGGCTTTTAAGTTGGAATATAGTTGCCTTCAGCTTCCTGTCTAGTCAATGAAGAGAGATAAGTCCCTTCACCGGTTAGCTGAGATCAGAGGAAAGATGAATTAACCTCTGGAGAAATTATGCTCTCACTTTTAACGTCACAGAGTATTTTGTATGATTGTAACCAGTCAGGTGCTTGTGAACATGCTCCTCAGTGTTTGGTTAGACAGCCTGGACAGGTCCTTCATTTTTACATTTTTTTTTTTTTTTAATGTTTTGATTTTTCCACTTATGGAAATTTGTTCATGTTCAAAATTAAGAAACCTGCAGGATCTCAAGTACCTCATCTTTCCCTTTCTATCATCCATTGTGTGATAAAGAAAACAGAAATAAAAACAACAGAAAAATCATCCCAGAAATTAAGGAACAATAAATTTGGAAACAGTCATTAAAAAAAAAAAAAAGGGAGGAAAATTCATACATATTTTTGTTTGCTAGAATTTTGATCCAAACCTCTGAGTGAATGCAATCTGAATCAACTAATCTTTTAAAACTATCTGAGAATCTGAGTCATTGATTTAACTTCCGAACATTCAGAGATTGTCAGCAAGTATTATCTACCTTTTCTTATGGACCTCAACAGAGTCATAAGGCTTAATTAATGTGGATCACTTTAAGAATCTTAGATTAAAAGTGGTATGCAAGTGCAAAAGCACTGCCATTAATGTCTATGTCCAGTACTCCACAAGTTTGCCAGATGTCTTTGTTTATTTCTTTATTTTTATAGGTTATTAGTCATAACAAAGAAAGTAAATAAATACTAGCATTATGATTCATTTCTATATGTCACAGATTACTCATTGCTTCACCTGGTGATCAGAATACGTAAGAGACCTGACCATTACACACCATCCTTATGTTGCCTGGTTTTCAACAGTCATCTTTACAGTCCTACCTATTTCTGGATTCTTCTACCTCTGCAACATGTGTCTGCAAATACAGTTGAGTAGTTTCCCTTGTTTATTTTCCAGTATTAATTCCAGACTGTTTATAAGCTGTTCTACAACAGAGCTTTGATAACTTCAGCAGAGCTATATGATACTTTCACTGAGGAAGTAACTGGGTGTTTCTGAGAGCTGTGTATGAGAACCCAGAGAAAATCAAGTCCTGTTTTTTGCTTACTTGTGCATCAGCAGCAGCAATTTTGCCCTAAGCAAGATGCAATATATTAGAAGTTTTGGAATCTATTATGTCACCAGATTTCTCTTAACAAGTCTGAGGCCCACAACAACCAAGCTCCCCTCTTGCTAAGGAAACAGAACTGATGACAGTAAATATGTAAGAACGTGGTAAAACATGTGGAATATATACTACTATGATAACTGCTCACATAAGAGTATTTTCTGCTTTATTCCAATAGCTCACACAGATGCTTTCATCTGGCCAAAACAGTTACGGTTTTCACTGAAAATAGAGAAAAATGCCTTTGGTGAAAAAAAACTCCCAAAAACCCCAAAACTATTCAGAGAGAAAAAGCTTTTCATGCTCTGACTTAAAAAATTGTCGGGTTCATTAGACTGATTACATAAAAAAAATCTAAATAATAAAATTTTTTGAAAGTATGAGATATATAAGACAAAACATTACATATGATATTTATTTAAAGGAAAATCCAGTGTTGCATTTATTTTTTTATCTTTTTTTCTTCCCAAAACATCCAATTAATCACACATTTTGTATTTTCTTCATTATGAGGAAATCCAGAGCTTTCCCCAGCTCATATTTTAGAGGTGCAAGATATTGGCAAACAAAAATGTTAATAAATAAATTCCTTATTTGTGCCTCTCCGACCACAAAACATGTAACTAAATCCTTCTTTTTTGAACCAAAATATTGCTGAATTCACAGGATGAACTTTTCCATCATTTAGCTGATAATATTTGTGCACTTGCTACCTGAAAATTCAGAAGGCATTTGACATTTCTGAAAGAAGCTAGTGGGCTCCTGCTTGAAGGTGAACCTTCACTTGCCTATACGTGGGCATCCTGTATAGGGAAGGAAGGACTTCCCCTTCCTTCCCTATTAGCTGAAATTTGTGCAACTAAACACCACAGGGCCACTTGCTCACTCCCCCACGGTGTGATGGCGAAGATAATCAGAAGGGTAAAAGTGAAAGAAGTCATGGGTTGAGATAAAAGCAGTTTAATAAGTAAAGCAAAATCCGCACATGCAAGCAAAGCAAAACAAGAATTAATTCATCACTTCCCACCGGCAGGCAGGTGTTCAGCCATCTCCAAGAAAGCAGGGTTCCATCATGCGTAACGGTTACTTGGGAAGACAAACACCTTAACTCCGAACATCCCCCCTTCTTCCTATGTTGAGCATGACATCATACGGTATGGAATATCCCTTTGGTCAGTTGGGGTCAGCTGTCCCATCTGTGTTTCCTTCCAACTTCTTGTGCATCCCTGGCCTGCTTGCTGGTGGGGTGAGGAGCAGAAAAGGCCTCTGTAAGTTTCGTTATCGCTCAGCAATAATGAAAATATCCCTGCATTATCAACACTTTTTTCAGCAGAAATCCAAAATATAGCCTCATACTAGCTTTTATGAAGAAAATTAACTCTATCCCAGCCAAAACAGCACAGGGAGACAGAGTTGGACAATAACACTCACATTTACTTACCATCCAGCAATCTCATTGGGTCCCCATGGACCAGGTCTCTATGCCTACTTCAGGAGAACAGCTTCTGGACCATCTAGTAGAGCACCAAATCTTGCCTCCTACCTGCCATCTCTGCTTTGACTGTCTCACTACTAATAGGTAACTTCATTGGGATTGGTGTGAATAGGCCATGATTCTAGTCTTATTGAGATGCACCTTTGCCTTGGAGATAGGTACCTCCATTGATTTCAACATAAGCAGATATCGTGGAGGGTCTTGATGGACATGCATGCTCAGAGCACCTGTTTGAATCAGGGCTTTGCAGTTTCACTAGAAGGTTGAGATTTAAATCCAGGAAAAGTACTAAAAACTGTCAAGATACTTTTTATATGCCACTGAACTTGTAGCAGCACTTAATGCTGAATTAAGAAATTTTAGGAAAAAAAAAAACAAACAAGCAAACTGACTTAAACCAGATCTAGAATAGGGGAAAATTTGTGAGCTTACATGTGTGACATCCATTGTCAACAACCATCCATACGCACAAAAATACACCAACTCTATTATCCTTGTTTCTAAGATAACAATGCTCTTAAAAATCTGGAGTGTAGACTAAATTCTCTCCTCGTTTTCTCCCTCCCATAACTGTCTCTTGCTTAAAAGTGTCAAAACCCTGCTGAGTTGCACTTAATGCCTCTCACCTGCCTATAAAATACTCTGCCCTGCTCACCAGTCTCTTGCAGCCAGATGCTCCCTTGCGTGATTATTGGAGCTGATAGGAAATTTTTCAGCATATGTTGTCATTGCTGTCAGAAAAGACTCATTCATTGAAATGAAAACTTTTCACAGGAACTCAGCATATTTAGTGAATCTTAGCTATCTCAGGAAACAGTCCCAGGTGCCCCATAAAATTCAATATCCTAATAATGATGAGGGACTTGGGTTCAAATGCTTGGTCTGCTTATTTCCCACAACAGACTGTTTCTCCCACGTCATATGAAGACTTCACGCACAGTATGCTGCACGGTTAGGTCCTTCTAGTTGAGTGTGCTTTAGAAACTGAAAATAATCACCGGTTAGGATGGTTGGTTGCTTCCTATCCAGCTCTTGTCACAACTGACTCTCAGGACAGAACTTCTAAAGCTTTTATATTTTCCTGTCAGTTGTTCTGATATGACATGCTGAAAAAAGGAAAAATATAAAATGGTGGGCTAGATTCTGACCTTAGGATATATCTTAAACACCACCAGTAAAATCAATAGAATTTCTCCAAATTTACACAAATGTAGTTGACAACAGAAGTCATGTATCATCACTCTCAGCACCCCCCAAGTGCTAGTGCCACCACACTGCTACTGAGGCTAGATCATCAGGGTGAATGAATTTCCTCATAATTTATTACATGATCCCTGTTGAAATACTGCACTCTGATAAAGGAACAGAGTTTCCTTTCAGAGCTACAGATCTCAGCTGTGGTGCTGTGGCCTCCAGACTTTCATCAGTCTAAATTATTTGGTACAATTTAATTAGTTCAATCAAAAGGCCCAGCAGTTCTTGTAACTCTGGTCAGGAAAGAGGAGAGGAAAAAAATCAGTGTTTTGTTTACTTACAATGTTGCTTCTGATGCATGAAGACACACCAAAATAACTGCTGTTTATTTTACAAGATGGAAAAAATATTGAACGCCCTCTGGTCATAGAAGCCATTTTCTTTTGGGATTACAAGTGCAGAGATGAATTAGGTACACTTAGGATCAATATCTGTTTCTCTTCTTGGCTCAAGATGGGATTTGTCAAAATTCGAGAGCAGCTTCTATTGAGTGTCAGCTACAAATCCTTCCAGTACTGAGTCATATACTCATTGAAAGTTGAAATATAAATGGCAAAGGGCTTTTTCAGCTACAATATCCGAGGTCAGAATGGTAGATCACCTTTCTTCCTTCTTTTTAATGAGCTTTGGTTTGATGAAGTGACCTTGCAGGTCTGGAATCTAAGGATGTAAAGGGTCTTTACAAGCTCTGGCTATGTCAGGTTCTGTGTAGCACAGCTCCGGGAAGCAAAAAGCACCACAAACTATAATGGAGGTTTCAGCACCTGGTCATTAGCGTTGATAAGTGAAAGATACAGCACATGCTGAGAAGATTTTAATTGAATCTTGAATGTGGTCTGAATACAAGGGGAAGAATTAGCTACAGCTACCAGGTTTCAGCATGGTCAACAAGTGTTAATCAGCTACATGCCATTCCTGGACATTGCATATGAAAAATGAGGATGTGATGCAGTGCTAAGAATGTTAATGTCTGTGGGAATATCTTCAACTTTAGATAAGGTGGAGCCCTAGTGCACAGTCCAGAAATCCAGGAATCTCCAAAACAGATCATGCTCCATCATCTATTCAGAAACTGAAACAAACTCTGAAAACAGAACCAGAATGGACAATCAAAGATGTTCCTCCTTCAAGACTGTATTTTGCTGTGTAGTTTGGAAAAAAAAAAAATCTTTTCTACAGGAACAAAACACTCCCAGTTTCCAGCTGATCATGGAAGCTAGGTCTTGTCATTTGGCTTCTTGTCTAGGCTAAAAGCAATAAAAACAAGTAAGTATCATCTAGATCCAAGATTTAAAAAAAAAAAACAAAAAACCACACCTAAATTCCTTAAGACTTTGAAATGTTTCTGATTTATTTTACTTTCTTTGGGTAGTGTGTTCAGTACTAGCTTGTCGTGGTTTAACCCCAGCTGTCAACCAAGCCCCACGCAGCCACTTGCTCAATCCCCCACAGAGGGACAGGGGAGAGAATCAGAAGGGTAAAAGTGAGGAAACTCATGGTTTGAGATAAAGACAGTTTAAAAAGTAAAGCAAAAACCACGCATGCAAGCACAGCAAAACAAGGAATCCATTCCCCACTCCCCATGGGCAGGCAGGTGTTCAGCCATCTCCAGGGAAGCCGGGCTGCATCACGCGTAATGGCTTCTTGGGAAGACAGACGCCATCACTCCGAACGTCCCTCCACCCCTTCCTTCTTCTTCGTCCCAGCTTTATATACTGCGCGTGACCTCATACGGTATGGAATATCCCTCTGGCCAGTCTGGGTCAGCTGTCCTGGCTGTGTCCCCTCCCAGCTCCCCGTGCACCCCCAACCTACTTGCTAGCAGCCCAGCACAAGAAGCTGGACTGTCCTTGACTGCACAGCAACAACCCAAAACATCAGTGCATTATCAACCCTTTCTGATCCCAAATCAAAACACAGCCTCACTCTAGCTTCTATGAAGAAAATTAACTCTATCCTGGCTGAAATTAGGACATAGCTTTTTAAGAATGCCTTCTGACTTTAAAGATCTTAGTTTGAGGGCAAGCAGATGCTATGGTGAGGGTGAACGTGAAGAATAGGTCATTACATAGATAGATAGACAGACAGACAGTTTTTTAAGGGCACATGTGACCATCAGGTTATGTTATATGTAACACCTTAAAATTCACTCAGTTCTGTCTGAAGATGAAGAGGCGGAAAGATACTTCCCTGTAGAACACTTTGCATTATTGAAGGAAATGTTAAACTACCTTTTCCATTTAGGAAGATAGGATTCATATCTGGTCTACCTGTGGCATGAGGCATTCCATTTTCAGAAGAGGTTAAATTTTCTGCAAGTGTACTAGGCTGGCGCACCTTTAATAGGCAAAAACATTGAGTGTGTGTCTTATGTATGCATTATTACCTTAAAGAAATTAACTAGGGAATTTGGACTGAAAGAGCTGATTCTTTTTGTTAAGTGGAAAAATACTGTATAATTAATATTGAAGCCAATAACAAAGCAAAACTAGGCTTCTTATCCTTGAAACTTCACTGACTGGAAAAATTAGCCTACTCTCCCTCCCTCTGTCTCTCTCTTCCTCTCTCCCTCTTTTTTTTTATAATTATAACTTGCTGAAGCACTCAGTAATACCATTTAATCTCCTTTAATAACTACCCTAGCCTAGATTATTCTAAGCATCCTTTTGCACAGCATCCACAAATCCAAGAATGAATTGCTCTTAAGATTGACTGACTGACTGATCTTTGAGCTCTGCCAATTTACTGATCCATGGCTTGCTCCTGTGGTTCCTTGGGTTCAGTGTAGACCGAAGGGTAGGAGGGGACTGGGGAAAGGCAGTTATTCTCTCCCGTAGAGCTGCCACCTGTACTCAGCTGATCTGACTCAGCCTCATGAGTTGACGATAGCACTTTAAGAAATCCACCGAACTGAAAGGAAGACCTTGTAATGTCCAGAGATGGCAGAGTCATTTTTGCATGGCCATAAAGGCCACAGAGTAAGATAATGGAGGCAGAATGATGAAATAACTGACTTTATGGCCCTGGAGTCCTTTGATTGCAATTTACATCCCTGCATTTCAGGAGGTGCTTGAAGAAAGAAAGAATTGATGTTTTTTATTATTTTCTGTCTTAACTCATCAGATAATATTCTGATAACATTACCTAAATAGCCCTCAAACATCATTCCTGATGACTTTCATTCTTTCAGATTACTTGTGTTAGTTAAGGTGCATATGCAATGAGTCAGATACACAATGCTGATTTTATTATATCTTGATGCTACATTTTGTTGATCACGATGTGTCCATAACTATTATTGGTCATATTTCACTATTTCCTTATCACTTACATTTCTTGTATCATTTTCTTGGTGTTTTTGTAAAAGAGACATTTTCCAGCAAGGACCTCACTGAGTTTTCCTCATCCATTTCTAGTTACTGTGTTTATTAGGTAGAGTCTGCTTATTGAAATGAGCTAAAGCAAGAACACTGCCAAAAATGATCCATATACAAACTTCTGTCCATAGCTATACTATAGGTATTAGTTGCCAGTAAACCTGTAATCTCCAACATTTTTGGATCTGATTCAATACTGAGTTCTGCCTGGAAAATGCAGCAGTAAAATGGCAGCATATTGAATGTGAGTAGTTAATACCTGCCATAAAGTTTGCTTTGCAAAAATGTAAAAGGCAGGTGGTTCAAGACAGTGGAGAAGCAGGCATGCTATAATCAAGATATATACCTAGAAATTATGATATATGCAGATGGTCCAAATAGGTGGACTTTCTTCAATTTCTTGCTTATGATCTGATAAAAAGAGCTTTATTTAAAGCATTGAGCAAATAACAAGAGAACACAGCATAAAGAAGTAGGAGAGGATATCTGAGCTAACAAATCCTGTCCTCTGACACCAAATGCAATTACACTTTGTAATACAATCTATATATTTATCAGGTCCCACTTTAAAGTTAGGCCATTTTCCATTCCCATTCCATCTATTATTAACAAACTATTCCAGATTTTTTTTCCTATTGTTAGAGTATTTTAATAACTACATTAGAAGTATTCATGGTCAGTAGATCCATTTTTAATTTTTTTTTCTAGTTTTTTCCTAAGCAAAGGAAATGTGATGTTTTATTTAGCCAAGAGTTTCAAATTTTGCTATAGTCATAACAGTTAGCTGACATTTACCAGTGGAAAAGAAAATAAATTAAAAAACAATGTAGACAGGACATAACAACAACAACAAACCACAAAAAACCTGCTCCCATATTGTCTGAAAAAATTACAGTAGTAGTGGGCAGAACATGAGGTTTATAAATAAAAACTTTGGTCATGTGTCATTTCATTCCCTGCCAGATTGCTTGTCTGGTTAAGTCAAATTATATTTGGCACTGGGATATTCAGCGTCTGCACTTTTGATTGTATGTTATGAAGTTAAGTTAGTTGCCAAACAATTATGAATTTTTTTTTCCATGGTCCATAAAAATATTGAAAGCGTATCCAAAATGGACTTACTGTCAGAAAATTATATTCAGATCCATAAGTGTAAGGTGAAAAGTAAACCTTTCATGAGAATGTGCATAGTTATCTAGTAAGCACAAAAAGTTAACAGGCTTGGTAAGCAGAACCAAAAAAAAAAAAAAAAAAAAAAAAAAAAAAAAGAAAAAGGTGGTGAAAAAAAAAAAAAAAAAAAAAAAAAAAAAAAAAAAAAAAGTCTCTCTGACCAAATCAAATATCTACATCTCAAGATTCTGACCAACACCAACACAGCCTCAGGAATAATTTAGACACTGTAGTTCTGGCTTGGAATATATCTGGCCTGAGCTCTGTCCAGATTTTTAAAACAGTGAGTTTAAACCAATCACACAGCTGACAAATTATGCTGCCCATTTAGAGATATTTAACAGAGGTGTCAAATTAGGAGGTTCCAAATTAAAAACTTCATCAGTTTATGTTTTCTTGGTATTCAATGGAAAAGGAAAAGCAGTTCCATAGACTCACTGAGCATACCTGAGATCTGAGGGACCTGCAGCTGGTAAACATTTTTTTCCACTTTGACCAGAAGAGGAAACAATGGCAACAGTTCTTCTAATTTGCCCATCTAAAATTAAGTGAGAGGAAACGAAAGCATATAGGGTTTTTTAGATTACTTCTAGGTTTTTTTAGGAAATATTATTTTTTAAAGCAGTGTGACATACAGATATGTGCAAATGTTTAAGGGCCAAAAAACCCCACAGAATATAAGCTTATGAATAAATAAAGATACTTTTTTTTTTCAATAATAACTGATCCCCAGCAAAACTGGGGCTCTTAATGTAGAAGAAAATGAGTCCATATGTAGCTGAAACTTTGCATTAAAATTATACCAGAACAGTCACAGAATGGCAGAATGACAGAACCATTAAGGTTGGAAAAGACCTTTAAGATCAAGTCCAACAATCAACCCAACACCACCATGCCCACTAAACCATGGCCTGAAGTGCCATGTCTACAAGTTTTTTGAACACCTCCAGTGATGGTGACTCCACCACCTCCCTGGGCAGCCTGTTCCAGTGCTTGACCACTCTCTCAGTAAAGAAATTTTTCCTAATATCCAGTGTAAACATCCCCTGGCACAACTTGAGGCCATTTCCTCTCATTCTGTTGCTAGTTACTTGATGATTCTGTATGTACTTGATTCAATTTTGTATCAGAGAATTCTGTTCCTGATCATGGGATGAAAATAAAAAAAAGAAATCAAAATATTTAAACATTTCAGGGCCTTGAAAAGTTTCAGAAGTTTACAAAGGGTCAGGTCAAACCACCATTAATTTCTAGACATAGTCTGAAAGTTCAGGGAACTAGGCAAAGAGGAATGGGATTTTCAGAGGAGAGATAAATAAAATAAATCAAACAACCTCCTCCCCAATATCTTAAACAACATCCTGACGGTTTATTAAAAGACGATGCATTACAACTAGGAGATGAAGAATTCATATGCAACAGCTTCAAGACTTTTGTGAAATGATTGATTATAAAGATAATTAATGTCAAAGAAAACTGATGTTGAGATTCAAAGCTTAAGCTTTACCTTGAAGATTACTCATAGGTGGCCAATCTATTACAGAGAAAAAAATCTTACCTCATCTATGTATACTTGAAAAGTACATTTCAAGGAAGGTGTTTGGGACTTCTACATATGTGAACCATAGTATGAACAGAGTTTCAGTGTCAAAAAAACACCATTTCAAACCAGAAGACTTAAAAATGTTAAAAAATACTTAGCATGAAGAAAAACATTTTTATTTTTTACTAATTCTAAATTATCTTAATAAGAAATTCTAACAAACAATCTTCAAATGCGTATAACTGTTGCTAGTACAAGATTATCTTACTGAAGAGAAGACAAAACATGGTTTGTCTTTAAGCATGCTTTCTGATCACAGCCCACAGAAATTTTCTAGCCCATTTCTCAGTTCTGAGAAATTTTTCAGTTCTGAATTTTCCTATCTTAAAAAGCAGTCACCTTATTTTACATTATTATCACTAACAGCAGGCCACATACTGCCTGTGCTTTTACGCTCACTTTGTTAATCTGCTGTCTCTTTTATTGGCTTCAGATAGTTGTAATATTTTCTAATATTGAATAACTGAATATTACTAACTACAGTAAATGGCTTAAACCAAAATAACAGATCGATAATAAAGATGGTGATTCCTTTAAAAAATGTTAAGTCTAGCATAAAACAAGAGCATTTGTGAATTACCTGAGTCAAAATTATAAATTAAAATTTTAAATATGTGGAGAGCATAGGATCCATTGACTTGCATCCTAGACTAAAAAAGGAGACAGATTTATCTCCTTACTTTTATTGTTGGTTGGTATTGGACAAGCTGCTTCACTGGCTTAGTTCTCTCTCTGTTTGACTGTATTCAGACTGGCATTCTGTGGGGACATGCATCAATTCTGTATCTGTACAATGGGACCCTGAAACCAGTCAGGAGCTTTTAGAAATGACTGAAATACAGATAGCAAGAAAAAAAGGAGACTTACATCTCAGCTGTAGTAGAGCGGGTTTAATGTTCTGCAATGCTTGGCTGCCTTACTATTAATTAACAAACAGCAGCACTATGTTCCTTCTTTCTTTTCCCCTCCTTGATATGAGTTGCAGCATGAAGGCAGCTCCTACCAATACCACTTTTTAATTTCATGGTATAAATTGGGGTTTTTACGCTAGTTAGCAATAAATAAACAAAGACTTTCTGAATGATTGAAATGGAATTTCTGAAGGAAAGAGCAACAAATAATTAGACTTCTATATCACTAATTATTATTGGTGGCTTGAACAAAATTATGTTTCTGGCCTATAGAATTTCTAATCAGTAAAGTCAGAGCATCATAATACGATCTCTTCAAACAGATTTATTTTTCAGATGACTGGTTCCTAATGCCATTTTGGCATTGCACAATTCTGCTATTGGTTATATTTGTCTCCTGCCTTTAAATATATTGTTTAATACTTATTATTTGTAGCATGGTAGCGACTAGAAATTATAGTCATGGGTTAAGGCTGCACTGCGCCAGCAATTGTACTAAAGTGGAGGCAAAGCCTGTCCCTGATGCAGAGGTTGCAATTTAAGAAAATCACATAACATTTAGATATATTATGAGCCCTCATGTCTAGCCATGCTCACCTATTGCACTTCCATTTATTTGTAAATGTCTATGGAAAATAATCAACGAAAGAAGCTTGTGCTTGAGGGCATTTTTGCACTCAACAACAAAGTAAAGAAATTGCATCTAAGAGATCTCTACTATAGTTAATGATGTAAGCCTGATTTAATCACAGTTAACTTTAGACAGTTAAGGCGTCTAATTTAGAAGCCTGGTTACCACAGGTGATGAATCAGCCTTGAGGAATGTCCATGAACCGGTAGGGTTTTTCTAAACATGAGTGATTCAGCGTTAAAGGAGCATGTAACATTCTCACTTATGTCTTTCACTCTAGATGTAAACATGGAAAAAATTCAGATATTCATATCAAAATCATCCTTCACATTAAGTATTAATGGAATTTATAAAGGCCAGTTAAAAAGCCAAATGTGCTTTGTCTCCCTTGGTGATAGTGCTTCAGCCTATTTTAGTTGCAACTGGAAACTCAAAGTTTTCCACCTGGAAACTCAAAGTTTTTCCTTGATTATGCTGAAGCAGAAAGATATATATCTTGAGTCTGGGCCTCTGTTATGAATACAGAGATCAGTGCAACCAGAGACCATTGAGACAAATAAATACGAAAATGAGACAGATAATAAAGTTTGAGATGGTGAATGATGATATGCCTTGGGATGACAGAGACAAATATTCTAAATATAAAGCTTGTATACTTAGATATTTATAGAAATTACAAGGTTCCTTTTTTCACCTCCACTCAGGACCGTTAAAGAAAGGGAGAGCAAACACCAAATTAGAGTGATGAGCGGCAGATAGGTGGCAAGACATAGTCATGTTAGGAGGCTTTGTTCTTTCAATAGCGTGTAATGAAGCTGTGGTACTCCCCACTGAAAGATGGTACAAAGACAAAAGGATAACACAGATTGAAAGACTCATTATGCTGATTAGAGAAAAAATGTCATTAAAAGCTATCAACTAAAGGCTATGCCTGAGCACCCAACATGGAAGGAATAGCACAGACGGCTTCATGTCTCAAAACATGTGGCACAGAGGTCCAGCCGGGTGGAAAAGCCAACACTTGCACCAGTGCAGTGGGTGCTATAAATACAGATCGCAAACAGAAACCTTTCTGGAGAGCCTCCTCAGAATGGAAGCAAATGCTGCCAGCCATTTCCCATAAAAATGGCTGTACCTGCCTGGGCTACAGTATACTAAACAACTGCAGAAAGCAACAAATCACCAGTCTGTTTGTGACAGGCCATCTCAGCTAAATCAAGTTGTCATTTATTTTTTACTTGCTCTTGCCCCAGGATCAGTAACTGTTTCTTTCAGGTTGAGAATGGAGCAATTTGAAAGTGCAAAAGCCTATTAGAAAAAATGGCATGAAGGGTTAGTTATAGCAGTGATGGTTGCACTTTGTCATCTGTAGTTAACCCTTTTGCCCCAGGGCTTCAGAGACTTTCTGCGTGGTTCACAGGTCACTCAGAAGCTTTGCTGCAAGTAAGCATTTAAAGGTGAAGCCTGGCAGCAAAGCTGCCATGAAGGCATGGGTGTGCATGTGTGTGGCAGAGGGGAGCTGTTAAGCCAGAAAGTATTTTAAATGCAAAACAAATGCAAAATGCAAAAACAAAGCTAATTTGCTTCCTGTGTTTGGTAGTAACAAAATGCCGATCAGTTAGGAAAAACAGACACTTTCAAACCGTATGGTTCAGTTAGATTCCCTGCATCATTACTGCCCTTTTGTAGTCTTATACAATCCAGAAATCTCTGCTGAATCCTGAACTAACTTGTATAAGGGGCTATGATTCAAAAAAACCCAAAAAATTGTCTGTATTAAGTTCTCTCAATTGTTTAAGAGACAGGAGGAGGCAAGAGGAAATGAAATTAATTGCTCTGTCAGGAAACCAAGAACTCTTCTGTTCATCCGGACCCATATGCAGAAAAGCAATATCTGACATCTGTGTGCAGAGCCAAGTGTTTAAGGGAGAGGCTACTGAAACTGTGGCTGCACTATTTTGATTTAAGCTAGGCTTTCTGCAGAAGATGCTGTTTGTTATGTTTCTTGTTCTTCTAACTGTTTTTCTTAATACTTCATAGCTTGAATATATTTGCCTCATACCAATGTCAATATTAGGAGAAAGATTTCCATAATTTTCTCATTACTATACTAAAGGATGGCCAGCCAGACATGCTTGTGCATTTGGATGGGTGTGGGTGAAATGCAGGATTTAGGAAGGAGTGAGGTATTTTATTCATGTGATCCGTTAGCCACTGGGCTGGCATAGATACGTACAGCTGTAATGCCAACCACAAGGAAAAAAAAAAAAAGTGGCTTTTGTGCATTTTCTCAGGCCTGTCAAGATGATATGTGTATCTGAGATGCCTATTAAGACTGAACAAAGCAGTTCCAACTATTATACTATTTGTTTATTCAAACATTTTTGCAAGAGCACATGTCAGAAAGGCTTACCTTCACAATGCTAGTATGTGATTCCCTGTTAAAGGATGCAGCCATTCCAAAAGACTGCATGGTGATAATCACTAACAGTGTCAGAATAATTACAAATTTACCCATGACTGGTGTTGTGGTTTTTTGCGCTTTTTTTCTGTGTACCTCAAATACTATGTTCAGTTTTGGGCTCCTCACTACAAGAAAGACATTGAGGTGCTCCAGTGTGTCCAGAGAAGGGCAACGAAGCTGGTGAGGGGTCTGGAGCACAAGGCTTACAAGGAGCAGCTGAGGGAACTGGGATTTTTTAATCTGGAGAAGAGGAGTCTGAGGGGAGACCTTATCGCTCTCTACAACTACCTGAAAGGAGGTTGTGGCGACGAGGGTGTTGGCCTCTTCTCCCAAGTAACTAGCGATAGGACAAGAGGAAACGACCTCAAGTTATGCCAGGGGAGGTTTAGATTGGATATTAGGAAAAATTTCTTCACTGAGAGAGTGGTCAAGCATTGGAACAGGCTGCCCAGGGAGGGGGTGGAGTCACCATCTCTGGGAGTGTTGAAAAAACGTGTGGACGTGGCACTTCAGGACATGGTTTAGTGGTCATGATGGTGTTTGGTTGATGGTTGGACTTGATGATCTTAGAGGTCTTTTCCAACCTTAACAATTCTGTGATTCTTTGGTCTGCATAAACGTGTGCAATTCTGCCTCTTACTCTGCTAGCCTGGGATATTGATAATGTCTTGGATATCTTAAGCTGAAGAACTAAAACATTTTCTTTTCTCTCTCTTACTATCGCCATGAGATAATGAACTGCAACAGTCCAAGTGTCTATACTGTTCCCTTTATGGTCCCCGTGCAAGTTTGCCATAGCTTTTCTCATCCCTTTAAACTTGTTTTTTCTAAAAGTTCTTCAGGCATCTTGACTTTACTTTCAACATAAAACAATGCTGACAGATTTGGACTCATCTCTGATATTGTAAGAAAGAAACAGGAAATAGAAGAGAACCTCTGACAATTAGGAACAAAAACATTTTTTGTTGTAAGCTTGGTAATGGTGTGAGCTCAACTTTAGTCTCTGTTGAATTGTTAAAATGTAAAAAGCAACATACCTAAATGGGCAGTGAATGAGGGGAGCTGGATGCACCATGCAAGCAAAGTGAAAACTATCAATCACCATCTATTACACCACTCTTGGTATCTGAGCAGTGTTTCAGATGTTCTGGAGAGGTTAGCTCAGAATAAGTAAATGCCAAAATGGAAACTGTCTACACGTATCCATACAATGTGTCACCCGAGCTAATCACACTGTGCTTTATAGACTGACCAGTTCAGTCCCAGCTCTCTCAGAGATCTCTAGAGGTAAATTTATCAAGGTAGATGAATCTGACATGTCTTAGTATAAAATTCCACATCCTTTGAGCCAGTTGTTATACAGATACAGAATGAAGGTATCGAACTCAGAGATTTGACCTTATAAATACGCAAAGTAAATGAGAAGTTACAATGATTTCCTGCAATCATTCCCCAGATTGATTTCTAATACTTTATGGATCACAGGTTGAGAAGGGCTGAGCTAGCTTAACATGGTAGCTACCATCTATAAGCGAAACATGGTCTATGAGCCCATTCCCTGGATTTCACACGTTTAGAGGGGATATCCTCAGGTCATAAAGTCAATTCCCAGTCATTTTATAGAATCCCTTTAATGAACAATTCCTGATTCCTCATATTATGTTGTAACTATGAAGAATATTTTGCTTGAGCAAGTGAGACCTCCCTTCAGGATAAATCATTGCAATGTTCCAACTCAACACGTAAGGTTCTAACCCCACTTAGTTCCAAAGAAATGGAGTGATACCTTGTTGCTCTGAGCTTTTCTGAAGCAATGCTCCTTTGGATCTTTCATTCAGTGAAGAAACCTTGACCACTGTTAATTACCTATATATAAAACAGAGGCAGCACAAAAATTATGAGTTCTCTTATCTTGAGGAAGGTACAATCAGCACATAGTATGCAGAAGAGTCACAAAAGGTCAAAGGCAAATGTCACTTGCTAAGGCATGTTTTCTCATGCTGAAGAGGTGCCATGTACAAGCAATCACAGTGACAACTCTTAGCAGGGAAATGTCAGTGACTAAGCGGCATCCTCAGGAGTGCAGGAGAAACCCTCAGGGCTCAGGTGAGATTCACCTCTCATTCTGAAACAGCAGAAGTAGAAGAAGAGAAAGAGCAAAAGAAGAGAAAACAGCAGCAGTAGAAGAGAGATCATCAAGTGAAGCAGATGTTGCAAAAATAGTCCTGGAGGCAGAAAGCAAGGGCGATGGCTGTGGAAGCCAAGACCTGAGAGGGTACCAGGGATAGAAGAGTCACAACATGACAGCGGAAGTGGTAAAGAGTAGGCAGCATCTGAGTACTAGCAAAAGAATGACACATTCATAGGAAGAGGTAGAAGAGAAGCTGAAGTGAGGTAGATTTAGATGTAAGTACTCAAAAGAAAGAAAAGAAAAAAATCATAGAAAACAGCAGGCAACAGCCATGAAAAAGATTGAAATTTTCTTCCTCAGAAAGAATAGGAGGTATTCTGAGGTGTAGAAGATGGAGGAACTGAACCAGAAGAGGAACAAAAGAAAAAATCAGGCAGTGAAAAAGCAGGACCAAGTCTGCACAGGCAGCCACTTCAGAGAATTGTTCATGTTCTTCTTTTTCTCCAAATAATCATAACAGCCACACTCATGATGTGAAGCAGGAGTTCATAATTACTATCCAGTAACTCCTATAAAGGAATATGTGACAGCTAGGAGAACCCCCAAGCTGTATTTTAGCAACACATGCACTAGAATCTTCCAGGCTTTATCAAACTTCCTTTTCAAATGATTCTGACATCATTCATTCCTTTAAAAGATGTGGAAGCGGAAGCACAAGAAGTAGGAACTTGCTCAAAGTCAGAAGTTTTAGGGTAAAGACCCTTTTCAAATGATTCTGACATCATTCATTCCTTTAAAAGATGTGGAAGCGGAAGCACAAGAAGTAGGAATGCAACTTGCTCAAAGTCAGAAGTTTTAAGGTAAAGACAAGAAAAAAAAAAGATATTCTAAGTCCAAAATCTGCAGAAAAAAAAAACCTATATGCATCTCACAAGAAACAACAATGAACAGAATACAAAGAGGCAAAATTATATTCTTTAAAATAGTGCTCACAGCCTATCCTTGTTTATGGGTTAATTGTTTGCCAGTATTTCCTCACAGTGGGTTTTGTTGCCTGAACCTTTAAAGTATAGAGTGTTGAAAAGCTAAGGGCAAGCAATGGTGACACAAGCATACCTGGGAAATGCAGCTGGAGATCCGAGGCCATGATGAGGCCAATCTCTGTCTGGATATTCAGTGCAGTACAAAAATAATTCAGTGACTTCGTCTTCCATTTCATGTTGGTATTATTCACTGGATGTTGATACTTGACAGTCACTCTGCATGTTTTCTGCACTGCACCCTTATGTGAAATATCACATTTCATTACCTTCCTCCCAGCCCGTCACTCCCCATAAATGTAAGCATTTTTACCAGGCGACTACTACTCTAGAGCCGTGTCCTTACCTGAGAGAGCCTTTTGGAGAGGCGAGTGCGGGTAGGTTCAAGGTTGGGTGACTCAGTCCTGATGCTTTGTAAAGCTGGAGCTTTCCTTTGTGCCAAAGCAATGCCTTTGTCTTTTCTGCTTTTTCTATTCCTTGCTACTCTGATCTCGAAGACTCCAAACTGGTAGTCACATCACATCACATCACATCACATCACATCACATCACATCACATCACATCCACGTGTAACAAGTGCATGCATTCTCGTACGTGTGTGCAGACACAGACACACACGTTCACATACACACGGAGTTAAAAAGCATCTGTGTCAGCAAAATGATGAACTGAGTGCGGGCAACAAGAAGTGAGGGGCTACGCTTACATTAGTCTTGCACCACTGAGCCAGCTTCCTTTTGTACTATCCTGGTTTTGCATTTTTTAAATGCTATGGCCCGCAATGTAGTCATGCTTATTATAGTTGACCAGTCAAAATGAGTAGGGAACTAGGCACATTAGCATTGAAGCTGTTTAAAAAATATAAGGTAATAATTTTCTGAAGGAAAGATTGATGTTTTAATAATCTAGAGATTTATACTTAATTTTTTCCCATTGGTTTTTAATATCTTTTCCCTTTCAGTTTTTTAATATATTTTTCTTTACTGTTGTTTACACTTCCTGGAAACTGTTTTTCTCACTGTTGTCATTTGTTTGTTTGTTGACTTCTCAGTGAGAAACCTAAAACCCATTTAGTTGCAAAGACATCACTTTATTGTCAGCTGGCAGTGTCCGATGGCTCAAATTCTTTTAAAGAGGACTACACAATAGGGAGCAAAGCTCCCATTTTGCCTTGTCTCAGCTGTTGTGGTGGTAGACAGAGGGCAAATAACTTATTCCTGGAATCTAATTGAGTATATGCAATCTGGAGAGGCTTTAAGAGATTTCTTTTTCCCTAAACACATATGGATCCCTACACAAACAGGCACAGACTCATATGTGGTTTCTTTGGCAAACATAGACATTATACAGAAATGCCATAGCATATAGGATGTGACAATGGTTCTAGTTGAAGCCAAAAGAGAATTTATTTTTTTAATCTGTGACAACTGTGAATTAATTTAATCTGTGACAACAGCAACCTTACCCCATATGAGGAAAACAGGATTTTAAAAAATTGATGCTCAAAAAAATTGTTTAAGTCTAAGTTTGTCCTTTCAGTTCCAATTTTTTTTCAATTAATTTTTAAGGTATGTTCTAAGGCATTATGTCCTGAAAGGTAAACCACTTAAACCAGCTCCCCTAACTTGTTTTTTTTGTTTTGTTTTGGATTTTATACTTGTTTATTTGTTTGGTTTGAAAAGCAACATATAATGTTTTGGCAGTTCTGCATGTTCTTCCATTTCTGTTTTCAAGCTGAGAGGCTTCTGTGTTTGGAACGAACCCTTTTTAATGGACAACTTTAGTTATGACAAACTGATATTTCCTGGAAACAACATTTTCAAATTGACAATTTTCTGAGCCTTACTTCTAACTGACAACTTTCAAAACTTTATGAATAAAGTTAAACAGAATTTCTTATTATATTTATAGCTAAGAATATCAGAATATTTGTTTTCTAATATACAATTACTCTAGGAAGACGTAGTATTTTGTGACTATATTTCCAAATTTAAGTAATGCAAATGGTTAAACAAAATTGTTTTCAAACTGATGGAAGGTGAGCAAAGACCTTCAGGACAGAATTATCCAACTGAGATGGTTGGCATTTCTTTCAGTAAATTTCTCTCAAAAGGAAAACACTGATATGTCCAAAAGAAACCTTATAATGGAAACATATCACTTCAGCAGAACTTTAGGCTGGTCCAGGACGAGATCTGCAACAGTGAGTGGCAGCTTCTTGCATAGACGGTACGATCAGTCACCCTTCTGGAGTCCATAAAACCAATCTCAAGTCCCTGATCTGTCATATGTCAACACAGACAGGAATATGGCTCCCTTTCTTCTGAGGCAGATGCACTACCTGTTATGACATACAGTTTCTTTGTCACAGCAAATAAAAATGTATTCCAAAGTCTCAAAAAATCGGAGATACAGCTGGGACGTAGAATATCTTTCTTTCAGCGAGCTGGATGCCCCACTGTGAGCCTACTGGCTGCAAGAGAGAGAGAGGCATCTAGTCTGTGTGAGTTCCCTAGGCATCAAGGAGGGGAATGCCTATAGCACAAGTGAGCACCTCTCAGGGTTCAACAATCCCACCTAACAGAGGTGACTAAAACTTATAGCCTACTTGAGAAGAGATGCCTCATTCAGCTAATAGTAGTTGAGATTAATCTCATCCTCTGTTTTTTCTATTCTGAAGAAAATCACCCCAAATCCTTGGTTTGAGGTTCAGAAGGCTATGGCTTTTTCTTCCTTGTCTTCTTCTTATCATGTATCACCTCACTTTGTAGCAGCAGTAAATATACAGAAAGGCTTAGCACACCAGAAAGTGCAACTCAGTGCCTCTTGCTCCACAGCACCCATCATGTTGCCCTATGAGATATAAATATGTGACCTTATTTTGAAAGGAAAATCCTTCCTAGCTGCTTTGCAGCTCTATCACTTATGCATTATAGACTTTCTACTCAATTGCAGCATAATCTCATAGGAATTTATTATGCATCCTGTATATAAAACAGTATGTACCCTCTACAGAGAACATCAAAAGGTAGTTAATAGAGATGTTAAATTATTATTGGTTGAAAGGAGCTGATGCCCTAGAGTAATCAGATTCTCTCTTTCTCCCTCTCGCTTCATATACTATATATAATATATACAATTAATAGTGCACATATATCAGTCTCTGAATAGATCTCTATAAAGTCTGCTTGAATGTTAGAGGAACTGATGTATAAAACATGTGGAACCAAGCAAAGATGTCACATTAGGGCACATTACAAATACTAGCAAAAGAGTTGATGGATAAGACAAAGGAGATACTGCGAGTCCCAAGGAAAAAAAAACAAGCTTTATGTTATTTCCTGCTCTCACCATTTATTTGTAGGGGAAGACAGTCAAGGTGCTACTGACTGGAATGAATAGCTGCACTGTTTTTTATTAATGGTCAGGAGAAAATGTCAGATGCTTATACTAAACTAATTACTTATTGCTAAGGATCAGGAAAAGGTGTAATATGGAACTTACTACCCATTGATTAGATTAATTGAGATGAGATGAATTAGAATTGTGGTCTCTCGGATAAGGCTCTGAACTAGGAACCAGGAAATCTGTTCCCTGTTGTGGGTGTATTATGAACTGTTGCCGAAGTCCATTCATCGCAATTTATAATACCTTCCTCAGAGTCCAGTATCTTCTTTTAAAGGATTGACTCTTTCCATGTGTTTATTCAAAACACAGTGACATCTCAAATGAGGTTAGTACCCTGGAATAATATTTGCACTAGTAGCAAATATCACTAGTAATAATAATTAAGCTAAGAGCAAGTGGTGAAATCTAAGTACTAAATATATATTTTAAGTGTTTTTCTAGAAGTTATTTTAAAATTTGAGAATGAGATATAGATTAATCCACAATGTAAGGTGTGGGACAGTGGGAAATGGAAGATGATATATTAAATACGTATATGCCTATTTACGCTTAATGTGGAAAAAATAATGCAGACCAGTGAAACTTGGGTATGTGGCTCCCTCTAATAATGTACTGATCTACAGGAAGATGTACATTTGCTGGGGATTGCACTGCTCCCTTCCAAATTATCTGGGGTTATCTCGTACATATGTCTGTGGGACCTGGGACCTCCAACATAAAAAGGACATGGACCTGTTGGAGAGGGTCCAGAGGAGAGACTTCACCAAAACAATCAGAGGGCTGGGACACCTCTCCTATGGAGACAGGCTGAGAGAGTTGGGGTTGTTCAGCCTGGAGAAGAGAAGGCTCCGAGGAGACCTTATTACAGCCTTCCAGTACTTAAAGGGGGCTTAGGAGAAAGATGAGGACAGACTTTTTAGCAGGACCTGTTGTAATTGGACAAGCAGTAATGGTTTTAAATTAAAGGGGGTAGATTTAAACTTAAGAAATTAAGACTTAGACTTTAGAAATTTTTGACAGTGAGGGTGGTGAAACACTGGCACAGGTTGCCCAGAGAGGTGGTAGATGCCCCATCCCTGGAAACATTCCAGGTCAGATTGAATGTGGCTCTGAGTTGCTTCATCTAGTTGAAAATGTCCCTGCTCATTGCAGGGGAGTTGGACTAGATGACCTTTAAAGGTCCTTTCCAACCCAAATCATTCCATGATTCTATCTTTCTACGATCTTTGTCAGCAAAACTGCTACCATGGACTTC